>NC_056741.1:1847175933-1847213433 GCF_019279795.1 Protopterus annectens
CAACCCCTTGATGTTGGGTTTTGGTGTCCGAAGATGATGATAGTGCTGTTGAGGCACAGGTGGGGTTGTTAGAGGCTGACACTGTGCCAACATTTGACATCCCCCTTTTAGCCACCCAACTTCGCACACAGTTTCAGTGCCTACACATACCCCATCACCAGTGGCCATAGTGGAGGAACAACTGGCGTTTGGTGGCAGTGCACTGGGAAGTGTGGTAACCATGCCTATTGTGTCCGGTCGCAGAAGGCATAGCCGGATGGCTGGCAGGGCACCACATAGGCAGATGTCCCAAGGTGCTCATTGTAGGGCTGCTGGACATCATGCCCCTGGCACAGGTGACATAGCTGGTATCATGTTTCAGGATGTAATGACATTACACCAGACAGGGCCTGAGGATGCAGAGGGCTGCTCTCGCATCTGTAAGCGACAACCTCTGTGACCTGTTGGGTGCCATCCATGCTTATACCAAGCACATGGATAGACAGCATGATGAGATGATGGCCTTCATCGCCTGTGGTGTGTCCATGCTTGAATGTGTGGTGGGGATGCGGCAATGCCCGCTTAGACATGGGCCAGCAACACCAACAGGTGGCAGTCAACGTGGATGTGGTAGGACACCAAGGGGCTCCCAAAGTGGCAGTAGCAGCCCTTGCAGTGCAGGGGGTGTGCTGTCCACACCACAGCAGGCCACATGCACGAGGTCCTGGCCAGTCCCATGAGGGACCTTGTACCAGCAGACATATGTCATCAGCAGGTGAGAGTAGCACATCGAGGCCTGCACCTGGACGTGCTCGTGGAACCCCTGGCAGGGTACAATTTATGTGTCCATGGCTGGAGACATTGAACTTCACACCCTGCCAGGTATGGTCTGCAGCTGTCCATAAACACCTGTGTAGGGCAGCCACATGGCAGAACTGTGTGCATGCATACCCACAAACTATGCTAACACATCTAGGGCAACCCCATACCTACACACACATCACCTCACCCAGCTCCCCACAGTACACCTCTCACCCACACAGATGGTGTAAAATATATGGCCCACCCTCAGCCTCTGGCAAATCAACATCACACCCTGTGCATATGATGATACCTGTGCCCCATTCCTGTAATCCATACCATCGATGCAGGGATAGGCTGATATGGTTCTGACCCACATGGTGACTGTACAACAGTGTACCACAGTACTGTAGTGTAACATGTTGCAGGGAGTAGAGTGTGAGGCATATTTGGCAGGAAGTGTAGCCATCTAGCAATGATGACTTATAGCTGTTAGTAACACTGGTCGATTGTGGTTTCTATAATGTTATCCATTTGTGTTGTAGGTGTACATGTGTCAGCACTAGGATGCCCTGTGCATATGATGATACCTTTGCCACATCCCTGTCATTCATACCATCAATGCAGTGACAGGTTGATATGGTTCTGATGAACATGGTGACTGTACCACAGTGTACCACGGTTCTGCAGTGTACCATGTTGTAGGGAGTAGAGTATAAAGTATATTTGGTGGGTAGTGTAGCCATCCAGAAATGATGCATTATAGCTGTTAGTAACACTGGTTGATTGCTGTCCCTATAATATTATCCATTTGTGATGTAGATGTTTGTGTCAGCATGAGGATAGTCTGCAGTCATATTCCACAACAGGGTATGTCACTGTGCTGACACCATGGTTGTGACATATCTGGGTACAGCCGAACACATTTCATAGGTTACTAAACCCGTTATTGCCTGTGCCAAATGGACAGGTGGCCCGCTGAGCTGTGTATACCCTGTAACCTGATGCAGACTCATCCATATACACGCAAACTGTTACTTGACAACACTGAGACTAGACCCTTACCTAACTATGTCGTGATACTGACATGTGTGGCTTACATTGCACACACCGCATAGCGTTTAGGGTGAGGTGAGTCCCAGGTTACATGGTACATGCAGAACATCCCCCGACATGTACAGTATGCTAATGGGGGATGTAATGCGTGTATTTGGATGATACGTAGTGTGACATGCCGTCATATACACATTTACAGACACATAACAGCCATACACACATCTGAGATACCAGGGCTTATTGCTGCCAACTAACTTGACCGTGTCTCCAATGTGTTACAGGTAGGCTGCACACATCACATGCATAACTGGCTTGGATTGTGGTAACAGTTACCTGTATGACTGATGGTGACAGTGGTAACCATAACATTGTACATGAGACATATAATTAGAGTACCTTGGTGTAATAAGTGTACACAGCACCCACATCCCCACTGGATATTGTACTCCCTGAAACCCATGATGACACTCTGCCATACACACCATCACACATTGGCCGCCACTGCGATACAACCCATACTATAACCCAACATTGGTACTACAGGGATATGCATCTCATGCACATGCCACATGCAAAGTAGGATGTCAATCAAGCTGAGTTTGCCTGTACATATCCCAGCTGGATCCCTGCCATCTGCACATCTGTACATGGACTGAAAGTCATCAGCTTGGCAGGTAGCTATGCAGTAGCATGAGTGTGTTGACAGACCTGTAAGGGATATATACTGTGACACAGCTCACACACCAGGGATACAACAGGGAGGCCTTGGTGTCCAGCCATGCTCGCAGGTGGGCCTGTTGTCAGTACTACATCAAGCACTCAGCTCTTGCCTGGGTTAGCACTGTCAACAGTAGTACTGCAATAATACACTACTTGCCAGTGTGACAGCACGTACCCTGGGCTACTACACCTGTATCTAACACATTCACATGGATAACAGTGCTGTACAGGCCTCATGTATGTCTGTGTCCCACACATGACACTCATACCCCTTGCTACTGTAATGACAGTACATAGGTGCATGTAGTGTACATGGCATTACATACACTTATTACAGGTTATCAAACTGGGTTGTGTGTCCTGGTTACCAGGGCTAAGCTATGCTTAGCAAGTATCAACATTGCTGCAATATAACAGCTAATTTGATTTGTGCACTGGTAAGCGCTGGCTACACTGTGTAAGTGCCCGTGCGTTTACCCAGATCTTAGCACCGCTTAGCTTCATGCAAACCCACGCAAACCCACTTAAAGCTGCTCAAAACTGCCTTAACCACTCTGTATCCGACAGCCGTTGTTCTGCCCAGCAACAAAATGAACAGCCCTTACAGGTCTTCAACCCAGGACCCCTTACACTGAAGTCACAGCACTTACCCACTACAGCATGACCACTGTGAAGACTGCTGTTGTTTTACCAATATAGCTGTCAGTACACATATAGAGAGGTATTGAACATTTGCCTGTAGTTCCAAAATTGTGTAGTCCTTGTTATTAATATGACTGTTGCATCATATATGTTGTTTTATCATAATGTGCACATAGCAGATACATACTGTGAGATATATGTGGGAGGGTATACACAACTGTGATGTTTACTCATGACAGGAATATGGTCATATACATATAATAGGTCTATGTATGTCTACATGTACATACACATGTATACTCATACATATGTCTGTATACACATCTGTATAGTGCTACATATATATGGCCATGTGTACATCTCTTCGTATGTACATATGTATATATGTATGTGTATATATCTATATATATATATATATATATATATATATATATATATATATATATACATATATATATATATACATATATATATATACACACACATATATATATTATATATATATATATATATATACACACATATGTGTATATATAGATATATGTATACATATATAGAAATATAGGCGTATATAGCTATATATGTATGCACATCCAATGTGTACATATATGCCTAGTTATGTTGGTATATATATGTAGATATCTATAACTATATGTGCATATATAACTATTCTGTTTTACCTATTACTGTCAATTTATATGTTGATATCCTTACGTATATGTGCATATGTATCACTATCTGTATATGTGTAGACATATACATACCAATCTATATATGTCGATATGTATATGTGTAAATATCTATATAGATATTTGGATAATTATATATACAGATATTTTCACCATATGTCCTGTACATGGAGTGTAGCCCTATCTCAGCCCCTATAGTTACAACTTCGTAGAGCAAGGGAATGTCAGGTATGTATAGCAGGTATATTAGTAGACTACTGCTACTGTAATAGGGATTGTCTTCACAGACATGGTGTGTGTGGGAGGTCACATCTGCTTTTCACACGTGTGCCATTGGCTACTAACAGACATAATAAGAACATTATAGTACAGTACTGCTGCTAGCAAGTAATGCTCCGGTGGAGTACAGCAGAGTTATTGGCCAATATATGTGGACATTCTGACACATTCTGGACAGTCCAGAGGTATACACAGCACCCCTTAGTGCAAAACATGTGGACCAAGCCTGACAATGTGGATGTTACCTGCCATATAGATGGGTATAACACGTAATGACTGGTATACATTTGCCCCCATAGTTATGCATTCACACATCCCTGTCTGTCCTGACACATAATAACCACTGGTATAGAGGTGCCATGGCCACATACTACCCACTAGATATTGACATATATCTGTACAGCATCCCACTGCTTTGTCTGACATACATGAGTGTTACGGGAGGCCTAGCAGCAGTACATCTGGCAACTATCTGGACATGACATCTCACTAGGTAAGTACACTAAGCTGCTAGGCATGTAACAAAGCACTGTGCAGGCTACAGGCAGACTGGCGCAACACTGGCCTACATCTCCTATGGGGGAATGCATATGTACCTGCATATATAGCAGGCCCTACAGGCATGTCACAGCACAGGGTAAGATACACCTGTGTGAAAGTGCATAACCACAACCAATGTGAACACAGCCACAGCCACACATGGTAAGCTAGCATAATATTACAGTATATGGACTATCTGTTCAACACCATCCTCATATGTGCCACTCACACACTAACCTTACATATACTGGGCCACTACACAGTGTGGTCCGATGACTGTCTGTGGTATGGGATGTGTGTGTATGGCCCTACAAACATGTAAACCAATACGGTAACATACAGTGGAGCAGCATGTAACATCAGATAGGACGGGACCATGAACAATGACATCTACCACAGTCTGTACACAGGCCAAAGTACATATTAACAATACACCCACTGTTGACATTCACCATAAGAACACAGACCTCAGTACTGTACACACAACCACAGAATGTCCAGGTTATGTCATCAAATATAACCCCTACTGTACATAACATGTGTAGCAGTCTGATATCTCAGTGGCTTGTTCCTCACACTACCTTCTGCAGTTCACAGATATATGCTCTGTGGGTAACACATGAAACCAAAGGCACAACACACTACCCAGTCTGCAGATGACCCTACAGATGGGGATTTCTCATAAACATAGCACTGACATGGCAGGTATTAAATCATGTAGGACAGCCATATCCACACATACCCTGTTAAACTAACATTACTCCAAATGCAGTATAGCAGCACTTACAGTCTGTAGTCAGGTCAGGCACATCCCCCTCTAGTGTGTTGCCCTGTTTCCACAGTGTATGTTGTTAGAGATAAATCCCCAATCCATCTGAGATGCTGCTTGCCAAACAACAGATCGAGTTTCTGCTCACAGTAAATGAAAAGGCCCAACACGAACATGATGTTCCTAGATATTGGATTGTGTTTCCATGCAACTGGCTATGGGAATGTTACCACAGCTCTTCCACATGCAATCAGCTAGAGGAGGGCTGTGATTCATGCACATCAGCTGATCATGAGCATCACTTAAAATACACATGCTGCTGCCTAAGCAAAGCAGGTGTAGGTCTCCACATCCACCAGAGAGGGAGGGAGAGAGGCAGTCATAGGCAAAGACAAGTAGGGAAGGGGTGGGAGAGTAAAACTTAAGCATGTTTATGTCACACACCTACCAGCACAGGGTATCAAACCCCTGATGACTATGTAGTGCTATCACATTTCTATGCAATTATTGGATGCACCACATAGGTTACATATTGAGGAGCACTCAGAACATATATGTGATGGTGAGTGACATCTGAAACAGGGATATGGTAGCTATACTGTAGGTGTAGTACATGTGCCTGTCCAGATGAACAGGTGCCAGCGTCAACACAACCACATTCTCACAGGGACGCATGCACATTGACACACTTGGCAGGGCCAGGAATACATCTCATGATTAGTGAGATTGCCACAACAGATTACTGTGCAGATATCACATGCATCAAAGGGGTCATATGGAGGTAATATGGGAAAACGGTATGGGGAGGTATCTGACATCAGACAGCATACTTCAGTATACCAATAAGGGTTGTAGTGAGTGTGAATGTGATCATACACATCACACAACACACACACACACACACACAAACACACAGGGTGCCAGTACTGACATGCATGGGTGCATTGCTTCATGGGTGTGTGGTGATCGACTGTACCAAACACCTATACAAGGCTAGGTGATGGATATACCTTGGCATCAGACCACATAACAATGGTCTACATTGTGGCTCAGGGGTGTAGTTTCTGGATTTGCCCACACAGGTGGGTATTGTATTCACCATCCAGTCACCTTGGTGACTATTGTGTGTGGCCAATGCTGTGCATTGCTTGCCATGTATGTGTTCCTTAGTCCATGACATGGATGGTGTCTGGGATGTGCACACCTCCTACATGCATGTACAGTGACATGTGGAACTGTACCTGGGATGTATGGCCAATGTTGTGTACACAGATTATCATCAGATGTGCCAGTTCTGGCCTCATGTGGTGGGAACTGGTAATGGGCAGCTGGTTTACCCTGCACCTACATTGATAGCATGCTAATGGCAGTCCCTAGTGTCAGTGGCATATGTCCATACAGGGCATGTTTTCAGACATTGTATGTCCTTTGTATGTCACGTTTGATGGCACAACAGGTGTTGCAGGTGTCCAGTGGGGAACATGGGGAAGGTGCACTGTCTGCATGTACGTGCCTATTGTACAGATGGACAGGGTGCCATGCCCACTGTAGCCCACTGCATTCAGTCCATAGTTACTATCAGTGGGCAATATGCAGTGTACTACCAACATAGTGGCTGTTGACTAGGCGTGTGTGTGTGTGTGTGTGTGTGTGTATGAGACATGGGTTGAGAGTGTTCTCTGGGTAATACTGGGGTTCCTAACTTTGTTTGCCTGGTCTTGATGTCACATGTAAGGGTATGGATTCGTACCTCAGCCTCTCAGCAAGTTCACATCTGTTATCCCTGTACTGTGAACACTTTGATATATACTAGGGCCACCATATAAGAAATTTGCAAAACCCACTGCACATTGGGTCCAGTTGTTACACACTCACAACCACCTCCACACAGGATATGAGTTACAAACACAGAAAAAGACACAGGTACACACACACACGCACACACACACACACACACACACACACACACACACACACACACACCTGTCATTTCTGGGATTAGAACTCCTACCTAACTAGTTTATTATACTACAGGACTGCACAGTTATAGTACGAGCCACAGAGATTACTGGAGTACTCCTTCCCCAAAGGTATATTTCACAATGAATGACATCAACAGGATTGCCAATGTAAGGTATTTGAATTGTAGTGAGTGTGGATAGGCTGAAATGCATTGCTCCCTACACAGACATTGGAACACACACAAAACATCCACAACTGACATGTGTGGGCATAGAACCCCTAACAGAGGTATATATCACACTACAGCATGAGGCTGTTATAGGATGCACCACTGGGATTACTGAAGTACTCCTTCCTCAAAGGCTTATTTCACAATTAATTATATCAGCAGGATTGACAAAGTAGGGCATTTGAATTGTAATGAGTGTGGCTTGGCTAAAATGCATTGCTCCCTACACAGACATTGAAACACACACAACACATCCACAACCACCATGTGTGGATATAGAACCCCTAACAGAGGTCTATATCACACTACAGCATGATGCTGTTATAGAACACATCACGGGGATTGCTGGAGTACTCCTTCCCCAAAGGTGTATTTCACAGTGAATAACATCATCAGGATTGCCAAATTAGGGTATTTTAAATGTACTGAGTGTGACAAACCTAAAATGCATTGCTCCCTACACAGACATTGAAACACACACAAAACATCCAGAAGTACCATGGGTGGGAATAGAACCCTACCAGCATTCTATATCACACTACAGCAGTACGCAGTTATGGCACACGCTATGGAGATTACTGGACTACATCTTTCCCAGAGGTGTATTCCTAGGTGGATGACATCAGCAACCTTACCAAAGTAGAGCATTTGAATTGTAGGGAGAGTGACTACCCTAAAAAATATTGCTCTCTACACAGACAGAGTGAGACAGACACACACACACACACACACACACACACACACACACACACACACACACACACACACACACACACACACACACACACACACACAAACTTGTCAAGTCTGGGATTAGAACTCCTACCTAACTAACTTATCACACTACAGCAGTATGCAGTTATGGCATGCGCCATGGAGATTGCTGGGCTACAACCTTCCCAGAGGTGTATTTCTAGGTGGATGACATCAGCTGCCTTGCCAAAGTAGAGCATTTCAATTATAGGCAGAGTGACTACCCTAAAAAGCATTGCTCTCTACACAGACAGACATACACACACTTGGCAAGTCTGGGATTAGAACTCCTACCTATTTTATCACACTACAGCAGTATGCAGCTATGGCATGCCCTACGGAGATTACTGGGCTACAAACTTCCCATAGATGTATTTCTAGGTAGATGATAGCAGCCTTACCAAAGTAGAGCATTTCAATTGTAAGGAGTGTGACTACTCTAATAAGCATTGCTCTCTACACAGTCAGAGACAGGCACACACACACACACACACACACACACACACACACACACACACACACACACACACACACACACACTTGCCAAGTCTGGGATTAGAACTCCTTGCTAACTATTTTATCACACTACAGCAGTACGCAGTTATGGAACATGCTACATAGATTATTGGGCTACAACCTTCCCAGAGATGTATTTCTAGGTGGATGATATCAGTAGCCTTACCAAAGTAGAGCATTTCAATTGTAGGGAGTATGACTACCCTAAAAAGCATTGCTCTCTACACAGACACACACATACACACACACACACACACACACACACACACACACACACACACACACACACACACACAAACATACACACACACACACACACACACACACACACACACACACACACACACACACACACACACATACACACACACACACACAAACACACTGTTGCCATGTCTAGGATTGGAACTCCTACCTATCCAGTTTATCACATTACAGCAGTACACAATTATGGGGTGTGCCACACAGAATACTGGGCTACAACTCTCACAAAGGTGTATTTCACAGTGGATGACCTCAGCAGGCTTGTCATAGTAGGGTTATGGGGAAGGCAGTGTGTGCATGGACCATAACCTATTAATCTAGAGGTTGACATGCCACATGCGGGCACACACAGGGTCATATTTCACAGGTACATGTATACAGCTGCTAGATGACTACTTCCTTGTACAGTCATGTAGCACAGTTGCATGTGCACCACATAGTCTGTAAAGTCTGTAATGCTGACAGATACCGGTGGCTAGTATCTGCAGTGAGTGACATCTGAACCTCATGTGGTTGTGGCCCTTTGGGTGTGTGCTAGGTGGGACAGGCCTGAATGGCTCCTTGTCACAGTCACACTTTTCCACACATCCATGTATGTCTACCTTTGGCTTATCATAGTGTGCTGTCCTTAAATATGTCTGTATTCCTATCCACTGTGTGTGCAAAGCATGAGTGGGGAATATTGAGAATTGTCTGCACTAACATCTGAGACTGCCAGATATGTCTGGTCTACTGGTGTTTGCAGACATGGCCTTCATATGTTTAAGTGTGTGAGCATGCCCAGTATGACCTTTCGGTATGCTGTTGACTGACATTGCCTTCATTTCTCTAAGTGTGTGAGCATGCCCTGTACGCCCGTCTGTATTGAATGTGTGGATTGAGTCCAGGTGGTTTGTACTGCAGTGCTGACCTTTGTGTTGTCCACCTACAGGTAGCATGCTGTTTCTGAAGAGTATCCGTTGATCATTTGGCATTGACAGTTACTACATTTCCGCATAGGATGGGTGGGCACACCTGACTATTTCTACATTTCTGTGCAGGATTGGGGGATACACCTGACTGTTACTACATTCCTACATAGGATGGGGGGCACACCTGACTATTTCTACAGTTCTACACAGGATTGGGGACGCACCTGAGTTTTTTTACATTACTGTGTAGGATGGGGGGCACACCTGACTATTTCTACATTTCTACACAGGATTGGGGGGCACACCTGACTGTTATTACATTACTATGTAGGATGGGGGGGCACACCTGACTATTTCTAAATTTCTACACAGGATTGGGGAGGCACACCTGACTGTTATTACATTACTATGTAGGGTGGGGGGCACACCTGACACTTATACACATTTGCTGTGACTGTACTGGTATGTCAGGTACTCCATTTCATTCTGTATTCTTACCTATCATGCTGACTAGAGACATACCATTGTACTACAGCTCTTAGCTTTGGTTGCCCTACATATTAGTGTCTGACTTTCTACCCTTCAGAACTAACATCCCACTGCCTGACCTGCTGTAGTCTGCCTGTGTAGGCCTGGTGGAAGTTTGCCCATATACATCATTCAGAGGCCATAGCACAGGCTGTGTTTGGGTTTGTCTACACCTGTCCTGCTGGCTGAGACTGTTGTTGGGTATGTGAACCTCCCTGACTGGCATGTGTGAGTCATATGGACACACATGTCGCCCAGCACATTTCCTGCAGTGGGTTTTGTCACCCTGTGTAGTACTGGCTACTATGGTGACTCCAGTATGTGTTACAGATGTCATGGTGCCACTATGGGTGTCTACTTTCTGCTGCCATAACATTCCGCCACCCAATTCCCTGCATGCTCACATCCATACCATAGATACAGGTAATGACACATTCTACTGCATTTGGCAATTGGTAGGTTGATTGACTTACCTTGTGGGTGTGCCAGGATTGCGAATG
This sequence comes from Protopterus annectens, assembly GCF_019279795.1. Taxonomy (NCBI): domain Eukaryota; kingdom Metazoa; phylum Chordata; order Ceratodontiformes; family Protopteridae; genus Protopterus; species Protopterus annectens. The sequence goes on from NC_056741.1 coordinate 1,847,187,072, forward strand.
GTGCTGGAGAGCTGCCTATGTTGGATCCACATAGTACACTCCCTATACATGGTTGACCACAGGAGTGTCATGTTTGGCATCCCTTTTACTGCATGTGTGAGTCAGACAGAGGTGTCATTCCCTAGGTTCTTACTGTGTCAGTGTGTGTGCTATGCATTGTTTCTTTGCCTTGGCCTCGGGATACTGGGCATGCCTCCATCTGCCTACTGGGACAGGCTCAGGTTGTTCCTCCTCTGGCTCACTCTTTGCCTGTGCACCCCTTGGCATTGGTGGAGGGCTGTGTAGCCCTGCCCCATGCTGTTCCTGCTGCAGCTGTTTCTGCAGGATCATATTGTGTAGTATGGCACATACCATAACAATTTGGGTACATGCAGCTGGTGAGTACTGCAAGGCTGCACTGGATGTGTCCAGACACCAGAGCCATGACTAGAGCATCCAAAACACATGCTCTATTATAAGTTTGGTCTGTGCGTGTGCCTCATTATGGCATTCTTGTTCAGGTGTGTGTGCATTTCTGATGGGTGTCATCAGCCACAGCTCCAGTGTGTAACCAGCATCCCCCACTAGGTGACCGTAGGGAATGTCCCCACTGACAAATCTCTGATACAGCTGTGTCAGATGCCAAATGTGGGAATTGTGATAGCTTCCAGGGCATCCAGCACACAAATTCATTACAATGCCCTGGGCATCACAGACGACCTGGCAGTTGATGGAGGGGGTGCCCTGCGGTTGATGTAGGCTACCCTGATCACAGGGTGGTGCTTTGATACATATGTGCATGCATTCTATTGTACACACTACCTCAGGGTATTCTGCTATTTTATGGAAGAGATGCATATTGCTGGCCAACACCTCATGGGTGTTGAGCAAATATACGTGCTCATCAGGATGAGCTGAGATGGCATCCAGGAACTGGTGGAATACTCTTGATGCTGATGCCTGTGAGATCCCCAAGATATACCCTGCTGAGCTTTGGGAGGTACCTGTGGCTAGTATTCCTAGGCCTACGCATACCTTGATATCCACTGGGACGGGTTCACCTTGGTCAGTTTGGTGTGTGAGGCGTGGCTGGTACAGCTCAACAATTTGCTGTAGGAGGTCCCTGTCCACCTTATAGTGCTCCACTATCTCCAGCTCATGTAGTCCCTAATAGGTTACCCTGGGTCTGTACACTCTTCCCCGTCTTCTCACTGTGGGTTGATCAGAAGCATTCACATCCTCACCACCCTCAGCCTCTTGCACATGTTGTTCTATGTTGCCTACTGCGGCCCCTCTCATTTTGTAGGTTTGTTTGTTAAAAGTTCCCTGCTTGTATACTCCAGTGGTTAGAGTGTGCGAAAAACAAGAGGGGAAGGTATTTGCATAGTTTATAGTAGTGTTCTGGGCTGGGCTGGTCTGCTGACTATGTAATTGGCTGATTCTGATACAAATCACCTGCCAGCTATGCTAGTTAAAAATACAAGTTTTAAAAAATAAGGAAGTGAAGAAATCAAAAAAAAAATGCTGATGCAACATTGCAAAATAAAAAAATGATAGAAGAACTGAATAAAAGACATAACAAAAAATAACTAAAAAAGCAGTGAGCAAAACAGAAAAAAATATGAACATTTGGAATCATTGGAATAATTATAATTATACAATGACTGCCCATTAGTATTCAAAAACTTGTACGCTGATTGACCAGCCAATCAGCGTACCCATTGTAAATCCCACAATATACCAACGGAAAAAGGTCCGGTCGCCAGGACTTCTTTCCATTCGTATATTCCAAAACTTTTATTTTTTTTTTCAACAAAAATTTAAAAAAAAAACTATAGTCCATACTCTGGACATTGCGAGGCAGCATGGAGGAAATACATAGAAAATCAGGTACATTATTTAAAACTAAAGGCACTTACCTGATTTTCTTTGCATTTTCTCCATTCTGTCTCTCTCTCTCTCCTACCCCTAAAGTAGCCCAAGCTTTTTTTTTTTAATAATTAAAAAAAAAGAAAAAAGAAAACAAAAGCGGAGCAATGGAGACTTTCTTTTCAAAGCATTGATGTACTAGGTATGCATGATAACGCAAGTCCCATATGTATAAGCAGTACATCAAAACAACACAGCAGTATTACCACCAGTTGCTGAAGAACAGTAATGCATCGTTATACAAAGACATTTCCCTGGATTTACCATTCCTTTAAGCTAGTCCTGCATGGAGGCAGCCATTTAGGAGCAGGATGGCAGCATGCCATGCATAGCAATGAGGCATGCTGCCTGAGATTCTAGGCTTTCACGGAGCATGTAAGAGTGCAGGGGGCATGTCTGAGAGCAGAGCTCTCAGAATATGCACGCCCCCACAATGAAGAACAGCAGAAAGCGGTCAGAAATGAGCGAGACCACTTATAAGTGTCCGCATATCCCCACCAACAGTCCCCATGTATACAACAGCAACAAAAGCACACATAAATAAAATGAACAAATCATTTTATTTTTTTGCTACAAATCCCATTAAAGCTAACCATAGGTGCGCGGGTGTGCCCACCGCTTAGCTACGGTTAATGCAGCTTAAATGGCTGAAGAGGATAACAAGGAAGATGTATGCAAATGAAGCAGCATAGCAATAGTGTAGTGGGCAGAGCATTTGCCTTACGAGCAGGCATTCTCGGTTTGAGTCACACTGCAGCAGATTCCATTTTCCATGGCAAAGCATATTATGAGTAATATTTATGTTGCATAACCCACTAAATAACATATTTTTATGAACTGGAGTACTGCAGTAAATGCACATGTGAGGTGTCAGTGTCATAATGAATAAGGCACTTGTAAGCAGGTGTAAGCACAAATAAGCAGTAGTAATCATATATAAGAACTAGTAAGCGGGCTTAAAACCGTTTGCGTGGTGGTAAGAAATGCCTATACTGGTTAAGCAGTTCTAAAGCTAACTCTCTCTAAGCAGATGTAACGGCAGGTTAGCAGTGCTTACCATCACACAAACCCACTTACAACTGCTCAAAAGTGCCTTAGTCACTCTGTATCCAACGGCCCTTGTTCTGCCCATCAACAAAATAAACAACCATGCAGGTCTCAAACCCAGGACCCTATACACCATAGCCACAGTAGTTAACCACCAAGCCATCACAGAAGTACAGAAGAATGAGGTATCAGCAAACAAGTCCTCATCATAGTAAAATCAAACTGAACCTGTGAAAGGAATCAGTATACAGTCATATGTTCCATAACCCACTAAATAACGTAAATATGTGAACTGTACAGCAGTAAGCCCAGAAGTGAGGTGTAACTGTAATGGAGTGTTGAAGTCCCCCCAAAAAAACACAAGGACCCCAAAGAGTGTACGTACACATTAATCATGGATACCAGGCATACATATAAGGTGTAATGAATAATAATTCAATGCCAAAATGGGAATTATAATGTAAAGTCTAATGTAAGCAATGGTAAACATTGCATAGGCCAGCATAGGAGGTGTAAGCAATGTGTAGGCCAGCTAACTCATTGTGCCCAGTGGTATACCCCTTTAAACAATGCCAACCTTAGGTAAGCAGGTTTGCCCATAGCTTAGCCTTTTTAAAACCTTGCAGTCATGGAAAAGTGTGGGAAATTGGCCCTACTTAAACCCAAGAGGTGGGAATACATCTCATAACTGGTTGTAGCTTCCCCTTGCATGCACTATGGCAGTAAAGGGAAAAGGTGTGCGCTTTTGGGTGCAGTGCTGATGCATCCAGGAGTCCAACATCATGGCAGGACTCCTTGTCAAAGACCATGATCAGAGACTGCTGAAGGGCCAGTACCAGGGCTCACAATATAAGGCAGAGGCCTAGGACCATCTTGCCCGCGATCTCACCTGTGCCACTGGCATACCCTGAACTGGTGAGCAGGTCAGGCATCACTATGCTGACCTGAAGCAACATAAGGGGGACCTCTTCAAGGAGTGGTTCCAAGAGGCTACAGCGGCAGGGGATGTTCCAGCCATGTGTAAGTATCACCCCAGTATGTGTGTAATAATTTCCAGCTCAGGTATATCATGGATAGGTATGGCTAAATATTCTTCTTATGTCCCCCACAGCTGCAATGAAATGGGCCTCAAACCAGGAGGCCCACATCAGTCGCCTGGTGAGTTTGCGACGTGAGGCAGGTCGGTAATACTCATGCATTTACTGTCATAGGAAATAAAAATAAAAGTAGTAGTAAATTAATTGCCTGTATAAAACCTGTATTGTTCAAGGGAAGTACTGCATACACTAGAGAATATGGCAGGAAGAGTCTCATATTGTTTGTATGTCAATTAAAGTGTAATAGCCTTACAAAACAAGTCTAACTGCTAGACTGCATGTGTATATTCTGGTATCATATGGTAATGTAGATTTGCAATCATGTAATAGTACTGTTGTATTAAGCACATTTACCCACACCGTGCAACATAAATTGAATGTGTAGGAATGCCTGTATATGACAGGTGTAATTCCCAGAGCCATTTAATACAACTGAGAGGCACATAAACAGTAAACAGGGAGGATGCAGACAACAAAAAACAAATGGCACATGCAACTGAGATGTGAACTGTTGTTTTTTAGCACACACAGCCACAGTTCGAATCCTGCCAGTAGTAGTAGTCTGCATACATAAACATACCCCACAACTGTACAGATATGTCCAGAATGTCCAGTAAAGTGGGCCATACATGTTGCCTATCAACCTGTCCCCCTGGGAAATCAGTGGGATGATCACAGACGTATAGGCAGCAAACAGGAAATACAACTATTTGACACACATCTATGAGAACAAAGCAGGCATACTAGCAACTCCCCAATTCCTTATGTGACTAAGAAACCATGTATGTCCCATTTACACCCCAACTTGTCAAACTGTGAACAGAGTGTGTACAGTAACAGAGTGAGATGTATGTGCATAATAGTAATGCGGAATCTGGTACTGTGTGTGTGAACATTCAGGTAGTGCTAATAAACGATACAAACACTGTGCCCAGAAATACAAGAATGATATGCAGCTGCTCTGAATAATGAGGTATTACACATCACTGTCACCCACACTGTCCTACAACATATAACTGTCTAGGAAATCTGTATAAGAGTGTTGTAATACAAGGTCAGAATGCAAAAGCACAGGGGATTAATAAGACAGAAAGCAGATAGGAGATATATAGCAATATCTATATAGCAGACACAAATGTGATGGACAATGTTTAAGTTGTAGCAGACACAGCCATGGTCTGAATCCTGTGAGTGGAAGTAGGCTGCATACAGAATCATAACCCATAACTTTACAGATGAGGTCAGAATGTCGAGTACATGGGCCTATATCTGTTGCCTGTCCCCCTGTCCCCCTGGTAAGTCTGTGGGATGATCCCAAATGTTTTGCCAGCAAACAGGGAATATAAGTGATTGCCAGACATCTATGAGAACACTCCTGTCACTGTAGCACCCCCCCCCGAAACTGTTAGGAGAGTAATATTTCAAGTATGTCCTATCTACACTCCCATGTTGTCAAGCTGTGACAAGAGTGTGTACAGTAATAGAGAGAGATGTATGTGCATAATACTAATGTGTAATCTGGAACTTTGTGTGGCAACTGTCAGGTAGTGCTAACAAACACTGCTCCCACAGGTATGTCGGATACAAACAATGTGCTGAGAAATACAGACCATTATAACCTGTACTGGTACTGTTCACTCTGGTATTGTAGAGAATTGTGAGTGTTGCATTTTCTCTGAATAATAAAGTATCACTGATCACTGTCACCCACACTGTGCTACAGAATATAATTGTGCTGGAAAGCATGTATATGTGTGTGAGATCACTAAAGGTGGAAGAGGACAATATTCTAGATATGTCCTGGCACACCAGCATGTGGTCAACACAAGGCCAGAGTCTGTGCAGAAAGAGTTGGATAGCTATGTGCACAACATCAACCCGGAATCTGGGAGCATGTGTAGAAACAGTTAGTTAGTGTTAACAAACATTCCCTCCACAGGTATACCAGGTAAGAGGTGTATACTGCAGGTAAAACCAGTTCATGTGTAACGATGACGACAGTCATATCACTGTCCAAACTAAGGTTATAGGGTAGTGTAGTAAGACTTGTAAGGTACAGATAACAGCACTGACTAGGAAAGCAATGTAGACTACAGGAATATACTAGTTGGTGACATCTCCCCCCCCCCACACCATATCTCCAACAATAATCAACATACCCAACACAACTGGTATGTAATGACACGTATGTTCTGATAATGTCCAACTGTTTGATAAATATTTTAATGGTTTCCATGCATGTGCTATATGGAATTATTCCAACATTGGTGGCATGGTACCATTAATGTACCTGCATACTGTTCTTATTACCACTGTGATCCCATATATGCATGTGTTCTGTTTGCTATGCAACTGTTCCGTATCTGGTGTCTGGGTTAATGGGAATATCTATGCATGCTATTATACCTAACCCTGGAATGTGTTGACTATTACTAACCCATATTTGATGAAATCTAAACAATATAGCACACTTGGGAAGGCCGGTCCCAGAGGACCCACTTGTCCCCACCTCAGCTAACCGTGGCACCGGGGACCAGCATGTCTGGGGCCCAACACAGGACCTCCCTGTCCATTGGTCCTGCACCACCTTCGAGTGGAACTGCCTTAGTGTATGGGGCTCGCCCGCCCCTGGAGTGAGTGAGGACAGGCACCTGTCACTCATCGCCAGGTCGGAGCATGGTGCCTAGAGAGATCAACCAACAGTTTGGTGATCTTATACGCCAGCTCAAGGGCCATGTGTCATGATTAGAGAGTCAGCCTGGCTCTGCGATTCAGCCCCTAGCACAGCCACCTATGGGGCTGTGAAGGTGCAGGGGTGACTGCCCATGGGTGGGGACCTCAGTCCCACTGTTACCACTAGGGGCTTGTGGGCTTCCGATTTCCCAATATCCCTCCCCATCAAGGTGTTTACCCCCCACATGTGTCATATACCACCTCTATATGCATCTTGTTTGTCTTGTCTGTTAACCTACCCAACCTACCTCCACAAATATACCTACCAAAGCTCCCCAACATCCCACTCTGACCTGAATAAAAAAAAGGGCAATCTGTTCCCACAAAAAAAATCACGCCTTATACATAACTGTCCATTTCACACACGTGTCCACTTGACACATGTAATCCAGCCTAATTGGCATCACAACTTATATCTGTTGTCCTCACCCACTCCCAGGGATTTGAGTGTCCAAATCTACCTCCAAATTCGGTGAATATTTGCACAGCTGTTGCTGTAGAAGAAATGGGCAGCTATGGACCTTCCCTACACCCTTCCTGCACATCCCTGGCTATTTTCCCTGCTGTCTTTCCCTCTTTGTGTCCCTTTTTCATCACCACTTTCCTATCAACTCCTTTTTCTTTATTTTAAAGAAATTAGCACGGGGGTAAGAGGGAGTAAGCACTTTTAAGCAGTAGTAAGCAGGATTAAGCCTGTTTGTGTGGAGGTAAGCTATGCCTACACAGGTTAAGCAATTTAGAAGCTGAGTATAACAAACTGTAACTGGAAGTTAGCAGTGCTTATCTCAATGCAAACCTGTGCAAAACCACTTACAACTGCTTTAAAGTGCCTTAATCACTCTGTATCCAACGGCCCGTATTCTGCCCAGCAACAAAATAAACAGCCTCTGCAAGGTTCAAACCCAGGACCCTGCACTCAATAGCGAAAGTAATTTACCACTAAGCCATGTCAGACATACATAACCCTGATGTTTTCAAAAACATATTCAGCCCAGTCATTCAACAGTACAGAGAATGTATTCCAATGTGTAGATGTATGTGTGTGTAAATATATTAATATCTAAACAGATAAAACATATATATATATATATATATATATATATATATATATATATATATATATGTATATATAAAGATACATACATGCAAATGCCTACATCTATACATATATATGTCTACACCTATATGTCTAAATATACACAGCAAGTTACACATATGTAAGCAAATATTTATCTATATCGGTATATACGGACATAGCTTTTTATAGTTATATATATATTTATATATATATATATATATATATATATATATATATATATATATATATATATAGGTATATATGGACATACATCTGTAGAGAACAATGGGTGAGTAACTAAAACATATATGTCCACATGCACCGTTAATGGGGTTGAGAGGCCCCAAACAATATACGTCTTGTACGAATAGGTATACCCCCCACAGCCAAACACATCCACCCTGCAATAAACTACCAAGTGCTGCAGATCCCATGACCAGGACCTGACACGACATGGGCACAAGATGTTAACAGTACTATATCCCACCTGTATGATGTCAGGCTGGTATTGGTAACATATCAGCAGTACAGTCTGTCTCCCTATAGGAAATGTACAATGTGGAAGCTATCAATATCCTCAGGATACATATACAAAGACACATATATGCAGATACAGATATACACACACACACACACACACACACACACACACATATATATATATATATATATACACACACACACACACACACACACACACACACACACACAGATATATATAGATATACCTGTGACTACACATACACACGCAGAGATATTTACAGTAAGATACATATGTAGAAGGTGCACACAATATGGAACAGCCAGTATGCCTACAGTTAACACCTTATCAACTGGACACTGTATGAGCCACCCATACAAATGACAACCATTGATTGCAACATATACCTACAGAGAGGTCATAGGATAAAACACCACACACAAGTTTGCAGAACTGGAAAACCTTTATTTGTGCACTAAGACATCTTTATATAGGTGTTCATAGGTTAGTACTAAGCTAACTGCCCTTGCGAGCCATTTTAAGCCTATCCAATTATCTCTTGTGAGACTCACACCCTGCACCTCATGTGTAAGGAAGACATCTTAACCATTAGGCCACATATACCATGTCATATAGCTGTTCAGACACTGACATCCATATAAACAGAGTAATGCATCTGTGAAACAGTTATACTAATACAGTAGTCTGGATAGGTTCACAACTGTTGCTGTCCAGGCCAAGCCCTTCAAATTGTACAACAGTAAAGACAGACTGGGCCAGAGGATACCAAACAATTAACAGTAAGTAATGCAGGTGTATAGTTCAGCAGCCTTTATCTACACTCTGTATACAATCACTAGGTTGTAAAGACTTCAGTTTTCCAAATGGGATGTAACTGTTACATAACAAGGCATAACTGACACCATCACAAGCACACTGACAAACAGAACAGTCTGTATGGCAGGAGGCAGTAGGCCTGCATTAATTCAGTTTATGTAAGTAATGTAAATATAGGTGAATCATATGGTACTGTCCATCCAGATACATTAAGGCAGCTCACCTCTGACACCGCCACAATTTGTAATAACCTAGGTTATTTGTGGTGCATCCTCCCATAGACTTAATAATAATATACCACTGTTACATACACTGGCATCTGGATTGCATAAGGGCACACATGTATTGTGTAGGAGAAGCCCACACATATATGGCCTATCCCCACCATATGTGTGGGGGATACAACAGCAGTGGATTGATGGCAGGAATGGCAGCATGATATACCCACAGCCTACTACAGAACAACCCCTGACAGCTTTTCATATGTGCAAAGCTTGGTATGTAGGTGGATGACAGAGTCTGGAACACAGGGCCATATGTGGAAAACTGTTGCCATAAACTAAGCAAGTTGCTGGTGTTACAGGACAGTCTGCAACATACCCTTTAGTCAGGGATTTGAGGTTAGAAACATAAATGGATGTAGCCATGTACTGGTAGCACTCAACGCACACACTGCCAGTGAAATATCTAACACAGGACCTGTGTGGTGGACAGACAAAACATGATAGGCACACCTCTGGCCACCAAGAGGATAGGCCCACAGTTGAGAGCTATGCAGACAGACTGCATTCCAAGGTAAACTAGTATGTACATACAAACCCTGTCACACCAACAACATGTGCAAGAGGCTGAGGGTGGTGAGGATGTGAATGCTTCTGATCAACCCACATTGAGGACACGGGAAAGAGTGTTCAGACCCAGGGTAACCTATCAGGGGCTACATGAGCTGAAGATAGTGGAGCGCTATAGGGAGGACAGGGACCTCCTACAGCAAATTGTTGTACATACAAACCATGTAACACTGTGAGGCGTGGCCGGCACAGCTCAACAATTTGCTATAGGAGGTCCCTGTCCACCCCATAGTGCTCCACTATCTCCAGCTCATGTAACCCCTGGTAGGTTACCCTGGGTCTGTACATCTTCTCCGTCTTTTCACTGTGGGTTGATTGGAAGCATTCACATCCTCACCACCCTCAGCCTCTTGCACATGTTCTATTTTGCCTGCTGCAGCCCCTCTCATTTTGTAGGTTTGTTTGTTAAAAGTTCCCCGCTTGTATTCACCAGTGGTGTAGAGTGTGGGAAAAAACATAGGGGAAGGTGTTTGTATAGTGTATAGTAGTGTTCTGGGCTGGGCTGGTCTGCTGCCTTTGTAATTGGCTGATTCTGATACATTTCACCTGCCAGCTATGCTAGTTCTCCTTGATTACTTTCCTAATGTTTTTTCCCTTCCCATTGGCTTCCTGTTTAAGCCCGGGGGTGCGCCACATGAACAGAGTGCTCAAATGTGCACAGTGCTGCTATTTCCTGATTTAACTTTCTTTTTCTTCCTTTAAAGCACACCTGTATGGCAATGTAAAGAGTGCTAGGCAGATTCAGACCCACCTCCTAGCTTAGCTGTGCTAAGCTAGGAGCAAACCCAAGCCACAGGGCTCCAATCCGCTTACAGTATGCCTGACACACACCCCCATGATGTCAGCTAACTCCTAGGCTTGCACCAAGCTATTCCTACTCTTACACTGTTGGGACCTGTCTAGCATGCTGGGGAAAACTGGGATTCACAATCATTCCCCTCATTTGCATAGAATTGCCTGCTAATGCATTGTTACATGTCTCACACTGAGCCTCGCCCCTTAGCAACCACTACTCACTGGCCATGTTGTCTTCTGCCTGCCATTGACTTGCATGTCAGAATAGTGATTTTAGTTAGAATGCTTAATTTAGGTTTATTTTGTTATTCCCCTGATCCCATTTGGGAGCCGCTGCCCTACACTTAAACAGCCGAGATCGGCTAAAAAAAAATAAAAGTTGATTTTTTTTTTTTTGGCTGTTTGCAATACCAGTGGCTTTATACTTGACCATTGGCATGCTTCCTAAATGATATGCAGCCTTTATTTGGAGCTCTCAGAGCTCCGTTTTGGATTTTGCAGAAATGTACTCGGTTACTAACCGAGTACATTTCTGCAGATTGCACTAGTCCTGCACGACCGGTTTCAAGTTTCCTGGATCGCAAATTCACCTCATTTGCATGGATTTCTCCTGCAAATGGGGTAATTTGCATACAGGAGCTTAGTCTGTGCAGGACTAGTTCAGGAGCACTTGTGCACGCCCCTGCAGGCTGTTCCTGGATCGCACGGCAGACATATTGCCTGCCAGTGCTCCTGCACTGATCCTGCACACCATGCAAGGCATAGAGAATCCGGGGGATTATTTAAGAAAAGTAAGTTTTTTTTTCTTAAATAATGTCATTGTATAATAGCAATAACCAACTCAGTGGTTGTGGTATACTGAAATTTATCCATGGCTGGCTTTATTTAATCACTCAGACTTCACCCTCATGATTAAACCACACCATCAGTGGGTAAATCTTCAATATGCCACACCACTTTGTCGGTTATTCCTTAAATAAATAACACAATGTAATAATAATCAAAGACTTCAGCAAACCTACTTTAATGATTGAGTATCCAACCATATTTTAACTTTATTTTTAGAAGGTTCCTTACTAGGTAGGCTTTATCAACTGAGACCTTAAAAGATTTTTAAAATGCATCTCACATGCTCGTCTTGTAAACTAACTAGGAAGAAATGGCTAAGCCAACAGTAAAGTGACTTATAAAATAAAGGATTAAACAAGAAAGCAACTATTATACCTCATGCAATAGATATTTAACTATATTTGTTGAACTATAAATAAGCAATATAAATAAAACATGGTACACAAAAAAATATATACCCTAAAACACACTTCCAACTGAATATAGCAGGACTTTTCTGTACAAAAAAATTAGTACAAAGTAAGACAAATACCCCCAATATATTTTAATTATCTATCATCATTGATAACATTTGATATTAACTGCTAAACAGACAAGCACCAGTATCAAACATCTGCAATCAAACAAACATCTCTAAAACCTTACTTTAAATGTAAATCCAAATCACACATATATAATTCAAATATGCTAAATCCATGGCTGAACAACTGCAACCAAAGTTAATCACCATGTACAATATTATATCCCACACCACATCACAGGCTTTTGTGATCCTCATAATTTTATTAAGAACTTCCCAAATATATTTATTGCTCACAGAATAATCTGGAATCATCTCATAACTTTTTCTTTATTTTATAGTCTAACCTTCTGGTTCGTGCCTTTAAATACTCCTTTTTTCATCTGCATGCATCATCACTTTGTTGAGGTTACTCTCTGGATGTCTCCTTTTAAAATTTATTTTTAAATTCAACCTTAGGGTATTTATCTTTTCGGTAGAGGTGGATCTTGATGTCTCCAGCATTGAAATGTTACTAATATTTTCTTTTAGTTGCCTCAGATGTACATTTTTGTGATGTAAGAAATTGTTAATAGCAATGTGTTTCTGCAAATGTTCTACAAATGTTAATCAATTTTTCTTTCTGCAAATATACATTTAAAATGGTATACTGTTAGCTTGTATATCCAGGTATAATTTCACAATATCAAATGAATTTCTGAATTATTCATAAGATTTTGGAAAAAAAAAGTCTCTCCTCCATCTTCCTAAATAAAAAAAATGTTAATGCAACATATGCATTCCATGAAATTTGATCATAAGATAATTATTTTGTTCTCAAGCCAACATAAAAAGATTGTCATAACTATAGTCCATTATGGCACACATGGCTATGTAGCCCTGTCATTTGTTGTAATACCCTCTGCTAAAAATAAAAAAAAAGTTAATTTGATATGGACAAGTGTAAACAGGTTATATTTGTTATGTTTTAATAATATGCTTGCTTTGGTATATTGTGACTGCTGATAAAAAATTGAATAAAAAATAATAAAAAACTTAATTTGTAAAATTAGCTTAATAAATAAATAAATAGTTTACTGTTTTTTCTTTCCCTAGATTTTCTATTACTGCCAAATGCTCACTGTATGAGATTACAGAGTTCAAAGATTTCATGTCCATAGTATCAGAAAGAAGTGTTAAAACTTTGAATCACAGTTTTGTTTTTCTACCACCATTCACAGTGGTCCCATTTTGTAAATGATGTCCTCACAATAGGTCTAAAGGAGGTGCCATTATATTTAAATGTAATTTCAGTAGTATCTCAAAACATGTAGCCACCCTTAATTTTCTAAGACCACGCAGATAGCTCAATCATGCAATAAACAGACCATCTTGCTACCAACTTTGGCCAATCTACTTAGGCAATTATGAATATATAAATATGCACAATTACTACTTATGTTACCAAAATACGATAGACAGATGCTCACTGTATTGTCATTATTTCTGATTGTTTTAAATGTTCATGACTTTTTATACATTGCATAGTATTGTATAGCAGCTAAGACTTGTACCTATTTCTACCTGCTGGAAGTGAACTGCATTTATGCAAAAAAATTCTTGACTTTATCTATCTCTGTATTATTTATTTACTATTTGTTGTCTGACCACTTTCAGGTACCACACAACAAAGAAAATATACAGTTATTAGAACAAAGCAAAATATATGTTGATAGAAAATGGAACAGTGTTATGCATATGAACAAACAGTGCACAGCAATGGTTTACGTACAACAGGGCACAGGGTATATGGAGTAAGCAAATGCTGTATAGTCAGTTAAGCAGCGTTACTAAATAATTACTAAATAATTAAACAATCATTAAATCTAACACAGTTGCAGTTTCTAATGTAGATGTAACATTTCACTGCTGTTAGTTTATTGAGATAGTTAATTTTTGTTCTTAAAGCACGCTGTATTCATTTATAAGATAATCCCTAAAGCTTTTTTTCAATTATTTTGTGGTGGATACTGCCAAAGTTTCAGAAACTATACTATTCCATGAGGCAGGACCTAGTCATGAAACTGCTTTTTTGGCTATTAATCTTTTGAAGGGTAGTGTAAGAAGCAGGATATAATTTTCCCAACTGCTTCTTAGAGATTACAATTATTCAATGAGTGGTAATTTGTTTTTCAGTAGGGGGTTATAGACAAGTTTTATTTTGTGGAAGAGGAGACATTTTTAACAGATAACAGGCTCAATTAGTAAATGGTAACCAGTGAAGATCTTTAATGAGGTTTCAACGGTGTTTTTGGATTTGCTAGTAGTGCAAATTTAAAAACACTGTTTTTTGTAATATGGATCCTATGGGTATTGTAGTAAAGTGTAAAGCTATTAATGGAAGCCCACATTCAAGTGTGGGTAGCAGTATGTTTTTGGCAATGGCAATCAAAGCTTTGGGGGAAAAAGTGAAGAGAAATCTTATAACAGAGTTTGAGATAAGAGAAAACTTTAGAGTTGATATTGTCAGTGTCTGCTTCAAATGGTCTAGGTATAATGTTAATTATTTACATTCAGGTACATTTGAAATAATATTACCCAGTGTGTCTTTTAGGAGAATACTGGGTAACTTGCCGACTGTTTGAGGGGTGACAAAAAACATATACTGTTTGATTACTTTTATATAAATGTAAATATGTTTGTGTAACAAGTAATAATTCAATAAAGGTGTTTAAAAAAACATTGATTTTAATAGAATTCAGAAGGAACTTGTCACATGCTGTCCACTTGCATTGGCTTATAAAGTTTGTTTGAAGATGTACTTGAAGATCAGTGTAGGATTTATTGGCTTCTAAAAGTAAAATATAATTTGCATAGGCAGTGAGATTAAAAATTAGGAGATCATGTGTCATATCACTAATAAATGGTGAGTACAGTAGAAGGCCAAGAACAGGTCCTTGGGGTACTCCCAATGTTAAGTATGTCAACTGATGAATATTGTTTGTCAGCAAAGATTTGAAAGAATCTGATAGAAAGATAATTTTAAACCAAGTTAGGATGCTGTCCCTAAAGTCTGCTTTTTAAGTTTCTGCAACAGTAACTGATGATTAACTGTCTGAAATGCACAAGTTATATCTAAAAAAAAAACTCCTGCTGTTATTAGGCCTTCATTTATATTGCAATAAATACTGCTGGTTGCAGAGTTTAGTTTTGTGACAGTGCTGAAGCCACTGTGAAATCCATGTTGATGGACAGACAGTAGTCTGTAGCTACTGATATGTTTGAGTAATGGTTTATAAAGTAGTTTATCAAACATTTTTGCAACGGTGCCTAAATTTGAGATGGAGCAGACATCTTTGAAATGTTGGGGTGATGGGACTTTAGGAAGTGGAATGGTTATGGTATGTTAAAGACTGGAATGATAATGGCATGTTTAAGAGTGGAATGATAATGGCATGTTAAAGAGGAGGAACACCCCCTAATGTGAGAGAGAGGTTAAACATATGAACGAGTGGTTTAGCAATAAAATTGTAGGCTTTCCAGAGGAATGTAGGTGAAAGGAACTACATTTAGCTTGCAATGTGTTTAGAGTTTGTAGTATTTTCTTATATCTTACCACACTTACCTTCAGAATTCAGCACTCCACTGATTGATTGTTCACCTTGATCTTCTTCTTCTTTTGGCTCTACCCCCTCCTTTCACCCTGCAAGCTCACTCCACTCCCCTACCCTGCCCCCAATTCCCACACACCCCCAGTTGTCCTACACTTATCACCTTGCCACTTCCCCTCATCTGACACCACTCCCACTCATCAAAATCAGTCAGGAGTAACCAATCATTCACAGGACCCAGCCCTATTACTCAAACTCTCCCCAGTCTCTATATGCTAATTATAAACACCCCAACTCTATTTTAAACAAGCATTACTCCTTCAATACCCCTACAATGCCTCCACATACTTTTAACAAATCTTCAAACTCTAATTCTATTTACTGCCTAATACCCCCACTTATAATTCTCTATCTTCTCACAGCCTATGAATACCAACACCTCACTGGCACCCACTACCCTAGAGCCAAAACCAGTACTACTAATCAGCCACATAATTCTAACCAACCACTACCCCACCTCTCATCAAACTCTTCTAATGCAAAAACACACCATCCCATTCGTGCTTCATATATTAATCCTAGAAATAAATATTACCACAAACTCTTATTTAAACTCCAGAAACTTGATACTAGATTACTACCTAACCTCATAGTGGATAGTGACGTCCACCCTAACCCAGGCCCAACCCCACCTGTTACTATCAGCCCCACAAATAACACCCATACTAACCTACAAAACTCAAATAATGCCCCCAACTCACTCATGATATATTATGCCTTACCGAGACCTGGCTCAAGCCTACTACCATTGATAATGAGATTAAACCCCCATGGTACAATATATTAAGACTTGATTGCATCTCTAAGAAAGGAGGGGGGTAGCCATCTTATATAAATCCACTCTGGAAGTATCCAAAACTAGTACCCCAAATGCCTTGTTTACTAACAATGTAGAAATACTCATCACAAAGGTCCAACTCAACAAACACAAATCTATAAACATTGTATGTACCTATATTCCCCCAGGTGACAACACAAATACCTTGGAGGGTATCCTCCAATGGCTCTCTACTAACTGCCCCCAGGAAACTATTATTCTCGGGGATGTTAATATCGACTGGAATACTTGCTCTTCAGACTTCCCCTCCACCCATATAAATTTGCATGGCTTCTCCCAGTTGATATCTTCCACAACCAGAATCAATAAGCCTAAAAAAAGGAAAGTATCCTAGACTGGCTATTAATAAACAACCTACCCCAGACATATAAAACAGGCACCCTACCTGAGGAGTTTAGTGATCACTTCCTGACCTACATAATCAGATAAAGAAAGGACATCCCTCAACAATCTTCCTTTAAAACCATTAGAAGTTGTAAGAACTTTATTCAGACTAAATTTCAGAATGAACTTAACACATGTGACTGGTCCAATCTATGGCTACTTCCACTAGATGAAGCGGTCTCATACTTTAACTCTACATTTCTTGCTATCCTGGATAATCATGCTCCCCCAAGCACTATCAGAACCAATAACAAAGTAGCACCATGGCTGTCCAATGATACAAGACAAAAAAATTATTAGCAGAAACAAAGCATGGACCTCCTGGAGAACCACTAATTCCCCAAAAGACCACCTTATATATATATACAGCTGAGAAATGACACAAAGAAGTCTATTATGCTAGACAAAATAATTACTACTGTAATCTGCAACAAAAGCACCAAAATCAACCACAAAAATTCTGGTCAGGCATAAACAAACTTCTCCACCCAGGCCAATCAACTACCCCCAACCCCTTAACTACCCACTAACAACCTCCTAAAATTTTTGCTAACACATTTAACACTTTCTTTACAGAAACCATGCAATCCCTAGCCAGTAAGCTATCTCCCTATACCCCAAGTACCACCAACCCCACACCTGATAATAAGATCCCCTTTAAGCTTGATCCTGTGCCAACATCTTTTATTAAGTCCCTACTTAAAAACTGAAACCCACCACCCTTTCAGCAGACCTACTACCTGCAGAATATCTCCAAAAAAGCCGCTAATGAAATAGCATACCCCATATCAATTTTAATCAGTAGAACTATCCACGAAGCCTATATCCCCCACATCTGGAAAATCTCTCACATTGTTCCTCTTCATAAAGGGGGAGATTCCACTGAATTTTCAGATTATAGGCCTATAGCTATTCTGCCGCCCTTGGATAAAATAATGGAAAAATGTATCCACAAGCAATTTCTTGCCTATCTGAATCAAAACACTCTCCTAGCCCCCTCCCAGCATGGATTTAGACCTTGCCATAGTACAACCTCAGCCCTTCTCTCCTTCTCCCATACAATAAATCAAAACTGTAATGACAACAAGCTCTCCTCAGCCCTCTTCCTTGACCTATCCAAGGCATTTGATATGGTACATCACCAGCTACTCTTAAACACATTAAAATCACTCTCCATAGATAACCTAGTAATTATCTGGTTTCATTCTTATCTAATTGACAGACAACAAGCTGTACTATGGAATAATAACCTATCATCTCTTTTACCAGTCACCCTTGGGGTCCCACAGGGATCTATATTAGGTCCCCTCCTAGTCTCCATATTCATTAATGACCTGTACAAAGTCGTCCCTGATGCAACTTGTATTCACTATGCAGATGACTCAACCCTAATCTGCTCTGCCACCTCCCCCATAGATTTACAAACCTTGTCCCAAATCACTTTCAACAAAGCAGAGAACTGGCTCACTGGTCGCCAACTACTATTAAACCCAAATAAAACCAAACTATTACTCTTGTCCCCCACTTGCAAGGTCCCCTCACCACCTCTCACCATAATATCTAACAATGGTACCATAATTTCTCCAGAACCTAGTACTAAACTACTGGGAGAGATCATTGACTACAACCTCACGTTTGATGCTCACATAGACAAAACTATTAAAAGAGTTAATAAAAAGTAGGCTCTTTATACAGGATTAAACCATTCCTAACCCCATCTGCTAGAACTGTTATTGCCCGCACACATCTACTATCGACCCTTCTTTATGCCTCACCCATCTTTGTAAACCTAAGCAAATCAAACCTCAATAAATTTACTAGGTGCTATAATAACATTGCCAGATTTGCCACAAGATCAGCTTATAGAACCCATCACTGCCTTAACCTTCAATCGTTAGATTGGCTTGAACTACCCTATTAACTGCAATATAACCAACTAATCCTTCGTTCTTCCAAAACATTGCTAGTGCAAACTGTTAAAACCAACAATTCAGCTGGTGAATCATTATTCTCCAACTCTGCCGGTAAAAATTGGAACCTACTTTCTGCTGAACTCACCACTGACCCTTCCTAATCCCAATTCAAAAACTTCCTTGGGAAATACCTAAAAATGCAGTAGCTTTGTCCCTGTACAAACCCTGACTAACCCCCATTCAAGCATATGTCATAAATGAGAACCTCATTACAAGAATAAAACTCTAACTCTAACTGTTTAAAATTCTGTGTATCACCCACCTACTGGAAGGATTTAAAGTTAACACTACACCATGTATGATAACCACCTTAATATATGTGTTTTCCTTTTTCAGATGAAATCTTTAACTATTTCTTTCTCGGCTACTTGCTTCCAACCTTTGTTGTGTGTATGTGAGAAAAACATGTACCTGTGTGTACATATCGTTAAACAAATCTCAGTTTTGTGATAACTCACTGCAATAATTTCACTGAATTTACACTTGTTTTTGTACATTTAGAGCTTTTCTCCCCGGGCCTCCGTTGAAAATGGACCTGTATCCAGTTGGACTTTCCCAGTTAACAAATGTAAAATAAAATAAAAATAAATAAATAAATAAATAATAACTGTGATAATAGAAAATGTTTTATTTGTGGTAGAGTTTGGTCATGAAGCAAAAAAAATGTGAAATGAAATGTGTTAAATGTGAGAGAATAGGACATTAATGGATGGATTATGATAAAAAGAAAACAATATGCAGGAAAGGAATGAAGTTACACCAGAGGAGAGTGTAAGAGAAGATTGTATAGAAATACTACAAAAGAAAAATGAGAAAGACATTACAGTGAAAACAGATGAAAACACAAAAGAAGAAGTATAAGAAAGAAGAAGAAGAAAATAATTTGAGTGAAGAGGGAGAAGAGAAATGGATGTGGATTAAAAGCAAAATAAATTATATTGGAAAAAGTGTGAAAGAAATGTAAATTTAAAAATATAGGAATGGGAGAAATCAAGAAAGGAAAAGGGTAAAGACTAACATAATTTTTGATAGAGAGTAAGAGTCTTATCTATAAATGTAAACAGTATCAAGAATGTAAAGAGAAGATTAGAGGTACTAGAGTGGTGTAGATTATTAGTATGGATATCATAATATTAATAGATATTAGAATTTTGACAGAAGAGGAAAGAGTACAAGTTAATGAATTATGGGAAGGAAAGGGACATGGAATGTAGAAGAAGAAAGATGTTCAGGAATAGTAATTCTAAGTAAAGAACTTATACAACATTTTAGATTTCACATTAGTAATTCTAGGAAGAGTATTATTAGTGGATATAAAATGGAAGAATCAAGTATACAGGATTGTGACATTATACGCACATGATATACGAAAGCAAAGAGAAATTGTGTTTAAGAAAATTCTTGATGTTAGTGTCAACATGGAAATTATTAATAGGAGATTTTAATTGTGACCAAAGACATAGACAAAAAGAAGAAGCAGATGTCAAAGTTATGTTAGAAAAAATAAAAGTGGTAAAATATATTCATGGGATTATAATCAGTGGACATATAAAAGAGGTAACCTGAAAACAGAAATTGACTATTTTATACTATCAGAGAGTTTAAAAATACTTCATTAAGGTATAATAATGATATTTATTGGAACATGTAGCAGTTTGGGTAGAAATTCAAGATAAAAGGATATATTAAGATAGGTAGAGGCATTAAAAGATTAAATGAGGCAGGTACAGGCATTAAAAGATTAAATGAGGCAGAAATAAATGAAGATATGAGAAGAACAGTTTTACAGTTATAGGTAGAGAATATATATATATATATATGAGAAGTTTTTACAAAAATTGGACAAGCTGGTGGATAGTTTTAAAAGAAAAATACAAAAAAGTTTCTGGAATTGCAAAGAACAAAAAGAAAACTAGATAGCTATAAATATAAAGACATTAGCAATAAAATGTTTAAAGATATAGTTAATAAAAAAGAATGTATAGAAAAGCAAAAACTATATATGGAATGAATCAAAAAATTGGAAGGTTGTTGTTTAAACAACTATTTTTTTACAAGGCAGACAAGAGGAAGTAGCTGCTTATCTAAGTAAATGTAGTCAAGGAAAATAATATAATAATAAGAAGCTTAAGAAATGAGGAAGGCAAGATAGTAAAATACAGAATGAACTAATTCAAGTAACAAGAAATTATATTATGAAAATATCTGTTAGAAACGAAAATAAAAAAAATATATAAATGGAACATAAAACACATAAAAAATTAGGTAAAGAAAATAATAAGGAAGTGGAAAAGAAAATCGCTATGTTCAAAGTAAAAAAAAGACTTGAGAAGAGCAAACCTTAAAGCTCTGACAGGAATAGAGACAGGAATAGACAGAGTGGAATATTTGATGTACAAAAATCTGAATGAATGGCAAGAATATCTAGTAGATGTTTTTAATGAATGGTTGGAAAAAGATATACAAGATGAAAAAATATGTATGGGTGTAATGAAGTTTATATGGAAGAAGGGAGATAAAATGGATATAAAGAATTGGAGACCTACAGTATTAAATAATGTTGATTATAAAATATTTATGAAAATATTACAAAATAGAATAGAAGGTAGAGTGAATAAGTTATTGAATGAAACATTTTTTGCAACAAAATGGAAAGGGGACAAAAATTTTTAATAATAAAGAGAGAGAGAGAGAGTAGAGGAGGGAATTATAAGAAAAGTGGAAGCAAAAGTATTAATAGGAAATGTTAGTAAAATATTTGATAAAACATAACATGCAGTGTTGTGGGAGATTTTAGAAGAATATGAGTTAAGTAAAAAAAAATAATGAATGTTTTGATATGTGTATAGCAAACATAAGTGATATTCACTGTTAATGTTTGGTTAAGTGAGAAAATACAGATAAAAGTGGTATAAAATAAGGGGTGTCCAGTCAGTAGCATGTTTTTGCATTAATAATGTATGCAATTATAAATTAAGTAAGTCTAACATTAAAAATGCTAGATATTGTACAAGAGAAGGAATATGGATTCTAGCAATGTTCTCATTTGCAGATGATTTAGTATTATTAATAGTTAAGAATGAAGAAGGGATGAACACAGCTATTAACACATTAAAAAACTTAAAAGTGTTATATTTAAGTATTAATGAGGACAAAGTAAAGGATTAGGTTTTCAGGTAGAATAAAAGGTATTCAATTTAATAATGAAGAGATACAAATTCTAGGATTAAAGTTTTGAGCAATAGAGGATAATATGATGGAGAAATATGTTAAAGAAAATAAAATAATTTTTTCTGGAGGAAATTTAAACTGACATACAGCTAAAAAGCATATATGCTGAATTAAGTAATGTTAGGAAAACTAGATAATTTGGCAAGTGTTTTTCAATAATAACAGAACTGGAAAAATAATTATTATCTATATGGTTTGCCTTAATATAGGGTTCAATATTAAACCCAATCAAAACAGGAATTTTTTACATTTCTAAAAAAGAAGGAGGATTTGGTTTAATAAATCCAATTGTACATATAACACCACTGAATTTATATAAATTACTCGCTTGAATGAAAGAAAAACAGTTAACACTGGTAGTAGATATAATACAAGGGAAATATAGAGATATTTGAGAGAAACTTGAACAGCTTAAAAGAAAGTTATAATGGATACAGAAATGAGATTATATCAAGAAAAAATGTTATATATGTTATATCCTATATACATTACATTCTTCCACTTCCCACATATAGGGTGGTGCTACACCTACACTGCAAGGACTTACCTTGGGATCGAGAGTTTGGAGATTCTCTATATCCTTGTTAATTAGGTCCATGATGCTACACTCCATAGCCTTACATATCAGACACATTAAGCTAATGGGGTGATAATTCCCAGGGTCTGTAGTCACCCCCCATTATGGACAGGAATGACTGTAGCAGTGCACCATTTGGTAGGAACAAAGCCTGAGGTGAGGCTGTGATTGAACAGGGCACAGAGATGTAGTGCCAGTTCACTTTGCAGTTCATGGAGAACACATCCAGAAATATTGTCAGGTCCCATGAAAGCTGTATTCCTGGCCTTAGACAATGCAGCTTTAACCTGTGCTGTAGTAATGCTGGGTGCCTGGCATTCCTCCAGGACTGTGATTGGTCCTTTAGAGGGGAGGGAGGGGTAAAGTTGGCACTGAATCTGATGGCCAGTATGTTGGCAATATCCGTTGATCCAGTATAGGAGGCACCATTATGCAGTAACTCGGAGAAAACCTGGGTATTGCCATGGAGATTCTTGATAAAACTATAGAAGGCTTTGTGGTTGCTTTAGTGTGTCATAATTCTGCATTCATAGCTGGCTTTAGAAGTTTTGATGAGGGATCTCAACTTTTTGTTGAAGCTAATAATGGAGTTTTTCCAGTCTGGGGACTAAACCTTTTTCTACAACAGTTTCTTTCTTCTGTTGCAGAGTTTATTAATGTCAGGGGTCCACCAGATTGGCTTCCTTTTTTTTGGAGAAGAGCATCTTGGTTCTGTTGGGTATTGCTAGTTCCATGCATTTATGTACATGTTTGTACAGTGTCAGTACATTGGTTATGACTCAGCAGTCATGCATCTATTTTCCATTGACATGGGTGCCGTGAAATTAGCCACCTCTGTTTTTAGGAGCCCAAAGTCAGCTTTGGAGAAGTTTTTCATGGTGGTTACCTTTGCAGGAGGTGTGGGTGAGATGTGGATTTCCATGGTGATTAGTTTGTGTTCAAATCGTACCAGGGAGGAATTGACTACTTGTATGGAGCAACGGTTGTCCATGTTAGTAATAACCAGGTCAAGGATGTTGCTTCCTAGTGGGGGTAAGAATGAGCTGGTCCAGGGCATTGGAAATGATCAATTCCAGGAAATGTTGCGCCAGAGTATTGGTGCATGAGTAGTTTTCCCAGTTGATGGAGGGGTACTTGAAGTCACCTAGTATGGGAGAGTTGGGTTGGACCCTAATAGTTTCCAGGGTTCTTAGGAATGTGGAGTGAGAGTCTTGGGGGCATGGTTGGGGACTGCAGCAGGCTACGGCCTGAATCGCGTCATGCTGGGCTACTAGTCTGGAGGTGTGCATATGCTTTATAAATATGGGGACACCGCTGCCTTTGGAGCTTTGGTCCATGTTCTGGGGCCGAAAGGTGTGGAATGAGTTATAACCTGGTACCACAGGTGTGCTTTCTGCTGCTTTAAACCAGGTCTCCGTTACAGCACAAATGTTAATGTTCACCATTTTGAGGAGTGCTTCAAGAAAGTGCATCTTGAGATTTAGATTTCTAGCACTGAGCAGCATGACCCTCAGATTACATTTATTTATAGCTGTTATGGTGGTAATTTGGTCTTTGGAACATCACTCAAAAAGGCATTATAAGTGTGGCAAGAGCCTTAGCCAGTATCCGGAAACCCAGGGATGACAGATACATTCCACATCTGGCAAAGCATCAAGGTCTGTCAATCATGTCATCCCAAGCAGACAGATACTGGATCCCCTTAGAATTACACTAGAAACTTAACCAATTGTTGAAGTCAATCATTTTCTGCTTGTACTGCGGTATCATTCTGGGCAACAGTAGGATGCTGCTCAGGGCTAGGGTCATATCTGCCTGGGCCACATAATCCAAGAGCTCCTCCATGCCCCTTTTCATGTAATCCAGGGAGACATATCTCAGGTCATTCACACCCACATGGACAGTGACAAAGTCATACTTGTACTTGTTGTGGAGTGACCTGAGTATGTGTGTTATGTGTCAGATTCTGGCACCTAATAGAAAGCTGACTGTTATCTTCTCCTTATTCAACCGAGTGAGTGGGACATCAGTGTGCCTCACTATCGAGTCACCTATGATTAGTGTATTGGGCAAACTGTTTTGCCTTAGTGGCTTAGGTTGAGGGGCATACTGTGTAGGTGAGCTGTATGTATTGTGGTTTGTGCTG
This sequence comes from Protopterus annectens, assembly GCF_019279795.1. Lineage (NCBI taxonomy): Eukaryota > Metazoa > Chordata > Ceratodontiformes > Protopteridae > Protopterus > Protopterus annectens. The sequence goes on from NC_056741.1 coordinate 1,847,212,067, forward strand.
TGTTGTAGTGGTCAAGTGCATTTCTGCCTTGGAGGTCTCTGCTGTTTAGGTAGATTTCTATTGAAAGCCTCCACAAAGGTAAGATGGGTGTGTGGTTTGTATTTTTATGTGAGAGCTGTGATGGTGGGTGTTCTGGAGGGCTATGTGTTGCATGTGGTGTGGTGCAGGGTTTGACCTTCTCCTCTTGAACAGCTATTCCGGTCTTGGCTTGAGAGTGCATGGCTTCCAATTTGGAAATATAAGTACATCTCTCACAAGTCTGAGTGTTGGGAGGTAAGAGGAGAGGGTTGTCTGTGTACATGAGGCAGTTGCGACACTGTCTCGCAATACCCAAGTTCACCAGGTTAATAAGAAAAGGTACAGGGAACTGACCTTTAGACATGCCAGGAGGAATGGTCATTAATACTAAGTACTGGAGCTGTTTCCTTATGTATTACTTTTACAGGAAAAATGTCACTCAAGGTGTCTGAGTCTGTACAGAGTACTGCCAAATACTTGAGGGGAAACTAATATGTAGACCCTGAAAATTTAAGAATGAAGTATTTAGGCAGATATTCTGAAGTTAGAAAGAAATCAAGCAGTATTTACTGAAAAATAAAGAATTAGCGTGTCAAGAATGATGAAAAGAGGGGAGTCGTATGAACAGCTACTGCCTGGCTACTGCCAATGCTGGTCTCAGCACACCTTCACTCTGTTTGGATACAATATTCCTTTGCTTCTTCTCTCACCAGAAGCAAAATGTTAGCACCAATCACAAGAGGAGAAGCAGGCCATGGCCTGTTTGGTGATCCAGTCTTGTCCCAGATGATGCAAGGATCTGCAGGGTTCTACCCTTTTTCTGGTAGATGCCTCAAATAGCAACCAGACCAATCAGGTATGCTAAGCACAGACACTCACTCTCCAACCAGAAAGAGTCAGGAATCAATGCACTCTGCTCCTGCTCTCACCAGTATCAGAATATAAGCACAGATTCCAAGCTGTCACCTATAAAGCAGTTATTAAGCTTTCTGGTGATCAGCAGTCTCCAGAAAATAATGTAACTGCACTCCTTCTTTCACCAGGAAAAAACAGAAAAATGAATCCCAAGATGGCTACTGAGAGGCAGAATGTGGGCTCTCCAATAACTGGTGGTGTTGTAATAGATGCTTAAAGGTAAGGTGAAAAAATGGTTTATCCTAAACATTGCAGTGTGCACTAGAGGAGTTAGATGTGAAAATAGCCAACTTACGTTTTACCTGTCTAAAAAGTTAAGTTTTAGTGTAGAGTTACTATTTTTAAAACAGCAAGATAGATTGAAAGGGGGTGGTCACTTTTGTATTCTTGTACTATAGAATACAGTAGAATGACCAATAAATTTAAATAGTTAT
>NC_056741.1:1847218433-1847330933 GCF_019279795.1 Protopterus annectens
AGAGATGTATTTTACAGAACTTTTATTGACCTGGATTGCAAGGGATGTAACAGGGTACTGCAGGACCTGTGAGTAGTGCCAAAAGGTAGGCAAGGCAGGAGACAAGGTCAAAGCTCTGTTGATGCCTTTGTCTGTGATTGAGGAGCTATTTCAGAGGGTAGCCTGGGATAGTGTGGGGCCTTTGAGTACCTCAAGTTCTATTGGGAAGAAGTACATCCTGTTGATAGTAGATTATGCTACTAGATACCCTGAGGCAGTGGCTCTATCCTCCATCGAGGTAGAGAAGGTGGCAAATGCTTTGTTATAGATTTTTAGCATGGCAGGTTTCCTGAGAGAAATACTGACTGACAGAGCTGCCAATTTCATGCCAGACCTGCTGGCTTGTCTGTGGAAGTGCTGTGGGGAAAAGCACCTAAAGACCACCCCCTGCCACAGCCAGACTAATGGTCTTGTGGAGAGGTTATACTCTAGTTACACTAAAGACCATGCTACAGGCATTTGCAGACCAGTTTCAGAGAAACAGGGACAAATATTTGCCACATCTGCTTTGCATACAGAGAGGTACCTCAGGAATCCATGTGTTTCATGCTTTGAGTTGCTGTATGGGCATAAGGTGAGGGGGCCTTTGGATCTGATTTGTGATGAGTGGGAGTGTGAGTGTGAATCCCACAAGGAGTCTGTTGTAGCATATGTCCTAAATCACAGGACAAGGCTTAGGGAGTTCATGGGCTTGGCCCAGGAGAACCTGGCAGATGACCAGCAGCAGAAAAAGGTCTGGTATGACAGGAATGCTCCAGCCCAAGAGTATACTGTGGCACATCTGGTTATGGTGCTCATACCTGTCAGACACAATAAGCTGCAGGCAGCTTAGGAGGGACCTTTCGAAGTGGTAAGGAAGGTCAGTGATATTAATTACATGGTAAACCTGCTAGGCAGGGGCACACATTGCACCATGTTAACATGAAGAAGCCTTACCATGATAGGGAGGCCCTTGTGCTGAGTATTTTAAGTGGATGGCAGAAGGAGACTAAGGGGGATATGGTGATAACAGACCTGATGAGGAAAACAGGCAAGATAAGGCAGTGTGGACCCCAGTCTATAAGCAGGCATTAAAAAAAGCTTAAATGGGTGCTGGGAGGACGCCCTGTGTTAGCCAGTCCAGATTACAGCAAATAATTTGTTGTGGATGCTTTAACCCATGAGGTGGAAGCTGTACTCAGCCAGGTTTCCTCAGAGGCAGAAGAGAACCCAGTTGTATATCTTAGCCATAAACTCCTACCCAGGGAAGAATGTTATGCAGTTGTAGAAAAAGAATGTCTAGCCATAGTATGAGCACAGCACAAATTTTAGCCCTAAGTGTATGGCAGGAAATTCATTGTGGTTGCAGACCACAATCCCTTAACATGGCTACATCATGCCAGCCAGGAAAATGGCAAGTTATTAAGGTTAAGCCTTGGGTTGGAGGCATATGATATGACATGACAGTGCAGCACCATTGTGGGGTCAGCAATGTCAATGCAGATGGGGTTTCAAGACAGGGCATGGGTTAAGGTGTTCCCAGATAGGCCCATTTTTCTCTAGCTGCATTTTTCCAAGGTCACTTGAAAAGCTAGCTTGAGTTGTCAAAGGAGGGGGGAGATGTGATGTTATGAGGTAGTACCATCTGTGCCAGGGAGATTAGGGCAGTACATTTGTAAATATCCCAGCATAGCTAGCTGGAGTTCTGTAAATAATATTATGTTATTTGACTGTCACACTGATTTGTACAGGTTTAAGTTAAAAATATATTTGTAAAGTTACTTGTATAAAAAATTGATCAACAGTAGCTCCTGCTGGACAGAAAGAATGTATGCTTATATATTAGGTTGTATTGTTGTAACTGATCAAATGTGTATATTCATCAGAGAACCCTGGAAGGGTGGATAGTCTGAAATTGTGTTATAGCTTACAGATTTTGCCATAGATCTTAGCAAAGCTCTCTGTGTATGTTGTACCAGAGCTAGTTGACCACAGGTGATGTCATCCTCTAGCCAGCAGCTGGTTTCTTAGGTACTCTCACAGCAGCACTTTAGAATCTGACAGGAAAGATTTCTGACAGGAAGGATATCTTACACATCCACACAGACAAAGTAAGACATCATCTGGCTTTTGCTGTGGTAAGACACTCAGCACACATCAGCTTGTCATGTTTTAGTAAGTAGTCAAGGACATTTAGTGAGAATAGTTTAGTATTTTCTGCATCTGTGAGAAACTATCCAACTGTATTATTTTTAATATCTCTGTGGTTTAAAATCTGTTGTTTACTGTATTCGGTATTCTCCTGTTTTCTGTTTTATTATTTATCATTAAATATCTTAATTCCTTTCATTTCGGCTGGTCCTTTAGAGAATACTTTTAACATCTTGAGAGTACTTATGCTTGTTTTAGTGACACTGTGGCTGCTCCTGAAAGTCTTGCTACTTTGGCTGCACTCTGCCATTTGCATTAGTATTAATTTTACACAGTATATTTGGGTAACGTTTGTAAGAGCCTTAGGGTAGTTGACTGGTGGCAGCATGATTACCTCAGAGTCTAGGAAGAAAGGGGCACAGCTAGTAAATCTGTGTCAGGTTTTTCCCGGTGTGTATATGTGTGTGTGTGAAACCTCAAATATCCAAGTGTGTGTGTCAGCTACTGGGAACAGGGACACAGAGCTACAACAAAGTCAGTGTGGAGTTTTGTGTGAGTCTGGAGAAAGAAGAGTCGTCCAGCCCCATGTCTGGAGCATGCACCGTGTGCTCTTAAGGGAAATTGTGCTTGGTGCAGGGATCTGCATCTGAAAATACTGTGTGAATCCATCTTTGCTCTTACTGATCATCCCTCACCAGAGTCAGTGGTGAGGATTGACAATCCTTGATTGCTGATCTGGAGTAGCGACCCATCACATAATGAATAACATCTCCTCTTAAATATTTGTATGAGATACTGTATATATTCAGACATTTTAGTCTTTCATAATAACTTAAATGTTCACATCCATGGACCCCTTGGTATATTCCATTATACTCTTTCCAGATTAGTCATGCTTGTTTTCTTATAAGTTTTCTATATTGTTATTACATACACAAGTTTGGGTCTAATGTAACTAACAAACAACCTCATAATTTCTGATTTCCTAGACTTTATAAATCTTTTTATACAACTTTTACTTCTATAACTAACATTAACCAGTTGGTTGATATGGTTAGAAAAATTCAAAGCTGGATCTACCCATACACCTAGGTCCTTAAATGAATGTACAGTTTCAATCACTGTGTCCTTTTTAAATATGAACCTTTCAATCTGTGTCTCCCAAATTGCATATGCTTAGTACCTGATGTATTTATTAGCATATTATTCTCCTGTGACTAAATGTTCAATTTAGTCAAGATCTGTTGCAGACATGGCCTATCTGTAACACATGTAATTGGTTTACCCAATTTTAAGTCATCTGCATACAGACTGTAGAACACCTCAAATGAAAAAGATAGAGCTGAAAGATACAATCTAAAGAAGTATGAGAGAAGGACAGAGCCCTGTGAGACACCCTGACTGTAACCAATAATTTCACCTGTCCAATTACTGTAGGATACTTCCCATGTCCTATTTGTAAGCCATGCAGCTAGCCATCTTATGAAGAGTACACCAATACCTAGTTGTTCTAATTTATTGATCAGTATTTTGTGTATGATCCTGTCAACTTCTGAATTTAAAATCTATATAAATTACATGACAGCACTATTTTTCATTCATAGTTCTTATTATATTGTTACACAACATCATATTACAGTTGGTAATATATCCATTTTCAACATATGCATGCTGATATATGGTTTCAGGTTCCAACCTTTCCATTTCTGACAATAACTTATACAATATTACCTTCTCCATTAATTTTCCACATCATGAAAATGAAAGTAGACTTAAGGGGCAGTATGACTATGGGTTCTGTCCTACTCCCTTTTCCCTTAAAGACAGGTATAATAAGTTCATGTCTCCAATCTTGAGGAATTAGCCCTTGTTTATATGACCTAGTAAATAATAGATATAATGGGGTTGTAAGCTCTGACTGAAGAGTTCTCAGATCATTATTAATAATTTTTGTCTCCTCCCCGTGCTTTGTTTGGATCCAGTTTGTATAATTCTTTTTAAATATTATCTAATTTGATTTCAGTATCTGAGGTTACCTGGATCACTACAACAACTTATCACCCCCATTGTGAAGCTAAATTGCTTTGCATAAGATTTTGCAAATATATCTATAATTTGCTATCTCTGAGAATAAATTTTAGAATCTACACACAGTTTATCGATTCATATGTCTTTACTCCTTCCACATCTTCTGTATCTATAACATGTTTTCCAATTATGCTCAATATCTTTATATTTCCTTCAAATTTTTCTTAATCTTGTTTTACACTATGTTTAATTTGTTTGTCCTGCTTGTTTATTTCAGTTATCAAAGTTGTAGTTAGACTTCTTTTCCATTTCTTATATTTTTTCTCTCTCACCTTAATCAAGTGCCTTGTTCTTATGGAAATAGATCCTCCTAACGTTGTGTGCCTAGATCCTGATATCAGACATTTTTTTTTGCATTCAAACAATTTCAAACATTTCACATTCCTTCTGCAGTTTTTCCACTGAATGCATCTTTCCAGTTAGTCTTACACAGTAACTGTTTTGCTTCCATAAAATATGTTATTAATCTTCTGTGCATTGGTTTAGATTTCAGTTTGGCACATTTATCTATCAACAAATTAACTTTGTAACCCCATGACCACTGCACATCAATGGTGGTAAAACTTGACATGAAGTAACAGTAATTGCTTTAGGAACACAAACAATGTCTAGTATGTTCTGCTACCTGGTATTTTTTTTTTTTAAATCACAAAAAGCAACCAAGACTCCAAGAAAGTCACAAATCCAAAAATACACGGCACAAGGTTCTTTTCAGAAATAAGGTAACAACACCAGCTTCAAGAAAGGCTGTATAAGCGCTTTCATTCCTTTATTCACACATAAAAACAGAACTTCATCAGATACAAAAAAACACATCATTTCCTACCATTTAAATACCACATAAAAATCATGTGATCAACCATCAAATTACATTTATTTCTTAAAAATAGTAAAAACTTTTGTATTAATATAAATACAAATAAAGACATGTACCTATTGTCCTTCATTTAATAACAAGCCCTTCAAAATACTAATTTATAAACATTTATATACAATCCCCGCTAAAATTAATATCCCTATAATACCCCTTCTAAGCTTCTTTTGGGTAGTGGGAAAAAAAACAAATGACTACTATAGGTTATTACTACTAAAGGCAACCAAACTAATTGGTTTATTTTATTTTTAACTTTTAAGTTTTAGCTTCTAAACCTCTTCTGCCCCTAAATTCAACAAACTACTAATCAAAATTCTATCATTTAAGCCAGGCAGGGTACTTGCATTTAATAAAACCTACCAAAAGGTTTCCCTATATTCCAAGAAGTTGGACCAATTTCCTCCTCTTTCCTATCTTTTGACCTTCTCCAACACACAAAATCTAAATTTTTAAAATTTCTTTACATATAATACTATGCCTAAATAAGGCATTGGTCCCATCCTGTCTTCTAATGGCATAATTGTGCTAGTACACCCTCTTTTTTAGTTCATTTTCCGTTTTTCCTATGTTGTAAGCATTACGTGTCTGACAAAAGGGCCACATAAACAACCCCCTTCGTCTGGCAGTTCTATATCCCTTTAATGGGAATAACCCTTTGTTAACCTTCAATAACTATGTTTTTAGTCTCATACATAACCCTACATTCCCTACAGTTTTCACCCTTACTCATCTCCCCCAAAACTAATATGTTGTCTTTATCCTCATTTCTTTTTTACAATCAGAAGAATTGCTGTTCCTGAACATATGCTGTGAATAATTTCCTTACTAATGTTGTTGAATCAATATTATTCCTGTCTGCTTCTGGTGAATTTCAGTCTTCAGCCACTATTATTCGTCCCACCTGGGTTTCATGCAAGTGGTGCAGTGGTAGCATTGTCACCTCACAGCAAGAGGTTCTCCAGTTCGATACACAGCTGGAGTGCCTTCTGTGTGGAGTCTGCATGTCCTCCCTGCATTCTTGTGGATTTTCTCTGGGTACTCCAGTTTCCTCCCACATTACAAAGACATGCATCTGAAGCATTTCTCCCTGGGCTTCCACTGAAAATTGGCTTCATTCCAAGTCAGAATTTCCCAGTAAACAAATGTTAAATAAAAATTAATAAAATAAATGTATGAATTCCTCTAGGTCATCAGCATTTGACTTTGGTGGTCTATACACTCCAAGATTGTTTTATTTTCTGTGTATTTAATTGTTTCATTGAATATTGTAGGCTGTGTCCCTGTAGTTATTTATTTTTCTGTTTGTTTGTTTCATAGAATACTGTGGTCTCTCTCCGTCTCTGCAGTTAGTGGGGGCTACTGTATTTCACTTCATTGATATTCAGTGTTAAACTCTTAGCCTAGAGTGTTTCTCTGTATTTATAAGTGTTAGTCACATATCTTTGAATTTATTACTGCTCAATATCTTAGTTGTTTGGCTTCTGCTACATACCTACAATCAACTGCATTACTAGCTGAGTTAAGTACAAACTTGAAGTATTAAAGATTGTACTGCATTTTATTTTCTGTGTATTTGTTTCATTGAATATTGTGGGCTGTGTCTCTGTAGTTATTTATTTTTCTATTTAATTGTTTCATAGAATACTGTGGTCTCTCTCTGTATCTGCAGTTAGTGGGGGCTATTGTGTTTCACTTCATTGATATTCAGTGTTAAACTCTTAGTCTAGAGGGTTTCTCTGTATTTATAAGTGTTAGTCACATATCTCTGAATTTATTATTGCTCAATATCTGAGTTGTCTGGCTTCTACTACATATGTACAATCAACTGCATTACTAGCTGAGTTAAGTACAAACTTGCAGTGTTAAAGATTGTACTGCATTTTATTTTCTGTGTATTTAATTGCTTCATTGAATAGTGAAGGCTGTGTCTCTGTAGTTATTTATTTTTCTATTTAATTGTTTCACAGAATACTGTGGTCTTTCTCTGTCTCTGCAGTTAGTGGGGGCTATTGTGTTCACTTCATTGATATTCAGTGTTAAACTCTTAACCTAGATGGTTTCTCGGTATTTATAAGTGTTAGCCACATATCACTGAATTTATTACTGCTCAATATCTGAGTTGTTTGGCTTCTGTTACATACCTACAATCAACTGCATTACTAGCTGAGTTTAGTACAAACTTGCAGTGTTAAAGATTATACTGCATTTTATTTTCTGTGTATTTAATTGTTTCATTGAAACAAATAGGGAGGGTGGCCTAATGGTTAAAGTGTTTGCCTTACAAACACAAGGTGCAGGGTTTGAGTCTCACAAGGGATAATTGGCTAGGCTTAAAATGGCTCACAAGAGCAGTTAGCTTGTACTTATCTATGAATCTATGAATCTATGAATATTGTGGTCTGTGTCTCTGTAGTTATTTATTTTTCTATTTAATTGTTTCATAGAATACTGTGGTCTCTCTCTGTCTCTGCAGTTAGTAGGGGCTATTGTGTTCACTTCATTGATATTCAGTGTTAAACTCTTAACCTAGAGGGTTTCTCTGTATTTATAAGTGTTAGTCATATATCTTTGAATTTAATACTGCTCAATATTTGAGTTGTTTGGCTTCTGCTACATACCTACAATCAACTGCATTACTAGCTGAGTTAAGTACAAACTTGCAGTGTTAAAGATTGTACTGCATTTATTTTCTGTGTATTTAATTGTTTCATTGAATATTGTGGGCTGTGTCTCTGTAGTTATTTATTTTTCTATTTAATTGTTTCATAGAATACTGTGGTCTCTCTCTGTCTCTGCAGTTAGTTTCCTACCCTCCCTCCCTGTTCTTGTTGTGGTATTAATCTTGGTGGCCTGGATTTGCCTGCCCCTCCTGTAAATTTGTGTTTGAACACTACTCCTGGGTCTAACTCATTTGCTCACTCAACCGAGTACAGTGAAATCATATTTTGACTTCAGACACTCCTACCAGTCCCATCTGTTCAGCTCTATCCCATCTCTATTCCAGTCTAGTGTTACTAGCTCACTCTACCTAATACATAGAGAACATTTGTGAAGGGCAAGCCACTTAGGTCCTTAATTTTGAATTATCTTCTGTTTCTCCTTTCTCCCTTTCCAAAAAAAAAAATTCTAAGTGTGTTTCCTGCCTTTCCTGTAACTAGTCTAATCCAGATGCAGATTTGCTGTATCCAGGACTGTTTGTAAGCTTCTGAGCCCCCAAAGCCTTTCTCTGTTGGAGGGAAGCCTTCTAGCTTATCAGTGGGAGTGGTAAGCACTAGGTAGCCTATCTACCATAAGAGTGGTTTCTGGCCCAGAAATTGTAGTTTATTGGCCTTTTGGGCAGTTTTTCCATCTCTTTCAACTTTCTGGTTTAAAAGCCTGTGTTTGCGCTTGTTTCCCACCTTTCATGTAACTAGTCTAGTCCAGATACCGATTTGCTGTAGCCAGGACTGTTTGTAAGCTTCTGAGCCCCCAAGCCTTTCTGTGTTGGAGGGAAGCCTTTTAGCTTATCAGTGGGAGTGGTAAGCAATAGGTAGCCTATCTACCACAAGATCCAGGTACAGATTCTTAGTTTTAGCACTTGAATTTGCTTATTCGTGCTCAGCACTTGTTCAGAACTTGTTAGCACTACATAACCTACAAATTACTACAGCACTCAACCTTCCTCTTTACCTAGAGGAAAACAGTTTTTGTACTTATTTTCCTCACTTGCTTAGAGAAAAACAGATCTTATACTCACTTTCCTCACTTGTTTAGAGGAAAGTAGATTTTATTCAGGCATGTCCAAGGGTCACCACCCAGGTGTTCTCTCCTGTCTATCTGATGAATCTGGGCATCTTGAGGCAATGTAGCAATTGCCTCATGTACACAGACAACCCTCTCCTCCTACCACCGAACACCACAACCTGTGAGAGATGCACTTATCTAGCCAAACTGGAGGTAAAGCTCTCTCCAACCAAGACTGAACTTGGCAGTCAAGAGGAGAAGGTAAACACTTGCACCACACCACACTCATCACATAGTCCCACTAAACCTACACCACCAAAATCCACACATAGAAACACAAAAACATTCGCAAAGGCACTCAGTAATAATCTGCTCAAGCAACAGAGACCTCCAAAGCAGAAACATAAGCAACCTCCACCCCCAAACACAACCCAAATGACACATAGCCCACAGACTCAGTGTGCCAATAAACCACAGCCCATAAGGCAAACCAATGTACCCAACACACTAGTCATAGGTAACTCTATAATCAGGCACACTGATGTGCCACTCACCAGGCTAAACAAGGAAAAGGTTACTAGTCAGCTGCCTGTTAGGTGCCTGGATCCACCACATAAGCCACATACTCAGGTCACACCACAACAAGTACAAATATGACTCTGTCATTGTCCATGTTGGTGTGAATGACCTGAGATGTACCTCCTTGGACTACATGAAAAGAGACATGAAGAGCTCTCTGATCTTGCATCCTGGGCAGGTATGACCTTAGCCCTGAGTAGCATCCTGCTATCACCCAGAATGATACCGCAGTACAAGGACAAAATGATTGACTTCAACAATTGGCTAAGCTTCTGATGTCATTCTAAGGGGATCCAGTATCTGTCTGCCTGGGATGACACAGTCAACAGACCATGATGCTTTGCCAGAGATGGCCTGCACCTGTTGCCCATGGGATTCAGGATACTGGCTAAGGCTCTTGCCGCCCCTATTGTGCCTTTTTTAGGCAAGGTTCAAATGACAAATTCACCATCATAACAGGAACAGACAAGCAAAAACTGAGGGTAATGCTACTCAACTCTAGAAGTCTAAATCTCAAAATGCACTCACTCAGGGCACTCCTTAAAATGGAGAAAATCGATATCTGTGCAGTAACTGAGACCTGGTTCAAAGCTCTAGAGAGCACTCCTGCATTACCAGGCTATAACTCATACCACACTTTTCAGCCATCTAACCTGGACCAGAACACCAAAGGTGGAGGTGTGTCAATATTCATTAAGGATATCCACACCTCCAGGCTAGTTGTGCAGTATAATGCATCCGAGGTTATCCAAGTGCAACTAACTCTGGGCAAAACTGCAGTCCAAACTGTAGCATGCTACAGATCCCCCACCATGCCCCAGGATTCCCACTCCTCTTTTCTTGATATACTGGAAAATATTAGGGTTCAACCAAACACCCTAATAATGGGTGATTTCAACTACTCCACCATTAACTGAGAAAACTATTCATGTACCAACTCCTTCGCTCAACGCTTTCTGGAATTCATAAATTTCAATGCCCTGGATCAACTTATCCACACCCCCACCAGGGGCAACAATATCCTAGATCTAGTCATTACCAACATGAGTGATCGGTGTTCCACACCTGAAGTCAACTCCTCGTCGGTCAGATCTGACCATAAGCTAATCACGCTAGATATCCGCATCCCGCCCCCACACACCATTAAGGAAACCATGATAAAACGTTTCTCCAAAGCCTACTTCATGCTCCTTAAGACAGAAGAGGCGAACTTCATGACATCCATGCAGATGGACAATACAGTTACAACTGCTGAATCCTACACAAATGCACTCTATAAGCACTTACATAAGCACTCATGAGTGCATGGATCGTGCTATCCCAAACAGAACCAAGACACTATCCTCCAAAAAAAGGAAACCAATCTGGTGGTTCTCTGCCATAAACAAACTCTACAACAGGAGGAAGAAACTGTTGCAAAAGAGAGTAAAATCCCATGAGTGGAGGAGCTCCCTGGTCAGCCTCAGTAAGAAGCTGAGATCCCTTATAAGATCCTCCAAAGCTAGCTAAGAAAACAAAATCGTCACTGATTCTAAGGGCAACCACAAAGCATTCTATATCTATGTCAAGAATCTCAATGGCAACACCCAGATCTGCTCTGAGTTATAGCACAAGGGCATGAAAATTACAGAACCAACTGATATTGCCAACATCCTGGCAGATAGGTTCAGTGCTAACTTTACCCCCCCCCCCTCACTCCCTAAAGGGCCCATATCTATACAGGAAGAATGCAGAGTCCCTGTAATCAAATCTATACAGGTAAAAGCTGCACTATCTAAAACCAAAAACACAGCATCCATGGGACCGGACAACATTCCAGGCTGTGTTTTAACATGAACGTCAGAATGAACTGGCTCCCCACCTAAGCACCATGTTCAATAATAGTCTCATGTCAGGCTTTGTGCCCACCGAATGGTGCACAGCAACAGTTATGCCACTCCACAAAGTTGGAGCCACCACCAATCCTGGGAAGATCGCTCTATTAGCCTGATGAGCCTGGTGAAATGTATCATCATGGAACTCATAAACAAAGACATTGGTACCCTCCAAACTCTAAACCTCACCCAGTTTGGGTTTGTGAAAGGCAGATCATGCCTTCTGAACCTGATCAATTTCTTTGAGGCAGTCACCAAAGCTGTAGACGAGGGTAAGGTGGTTCACACATCCTATCTTGACCTCGTCAAGGATTTTGACACCATCCCCCATTCTGGAATTATTGCTAGACTCACTAAACTAGGTATAAATCCCTACATCACAAGATGGTTTGCCACCTGGCTCACTGACATAACCCACACTGTAAAAATTGCAAACTCCAAATCTAACTTCAAACCAGTGACAAGTGGAGTACCACAGGGTTCAGTCCTGGGACCTCTCTTGTTTGGTATCTACTTCTCTGAAGTACAGGCTAACACAGAAGGGGTCTGGCTAACGAAGTTCGCAGATGACTGCAAATTAAGAGCCATAGTCGAGTCCCCAAATGATGTGGACATCCTACAGAAGGGCCTCCCTTTACAGATGCCTGGTGTCAGAGGCATGGCCTCAAGCTCAATGCCAAAAAGTGCATTGTCAACCCCTTTGGTAAAAACTCTGTACCCATGAACTACCACATAAACGGGAGTCTACTTAACGATGAATGTGTGATAAGAGACCTTGGGACCCAGGCGGACAGTAGTCTCTCCTTTGATAATCACATCACCACAGTAGTCAGGAAATCCTTCTATGTGGCATACTTCATCACAAAAGGGTTCTCATCCAGGAAAAAAGAGGTCATTGTTCCCCTCTACTCTGCATTCATTAGACCCATTATAGAGTAAATGCCCCTTTTGGAATGTACCTCACAAGACATCTGCAGCAGATGGAAAGGCCACAGAAGTACCTCACAAAGAGGATTACTGGCCTCAAACAGATGCCCTACACTGACCGTCTCAAAAAACTCCAGCTTTACTCTGTAGCATATCACCTACTCTGAGGAGATCTCTGCCTAACATATAAAGCTATGTTAAACCCAGAGCTGTTGGACATGCTACACCTAAAGAAATCCTAATCCCTCTGAGCTACACACTCTAGGGACCTAAACCTTATCACCACAATAAACAGGACATGCTATAGAGATAGATTCCTGTCCCAGGGACTTCCTATACTCTGGAACAAGCTACCCATCTATGTCAAGCAAAGTTCCTTATTAGCAATCTTCAAGAAAAATCTTGATGAGTGGATGAGAAATAGGAAGTACACCCCAGGGATCACTTCTGTGGCTCTGCTCGACAGGGGCACAGGAAATTAACTTGCTTGGGTGGAGTAAGCCAGGGAACCTTGTTGGCTAGGCTTACTTAGACCCTTGGGCCGAGTCTAGTACCTACCTATGAACCTATGAACCTATGAACAATTGTTATATGTTCCATAGTTGTCTTAATTGTTACAGCTATGCAAACTATAGTATTGGTGTTGTCACTGAACATGTAATAATCACAGTTCTCTTAACTATCTTTAATCCCTGTCATAACACCTCCAACTTGATTTTTTGTTAGAATGTCTGTTACAGTAAAAACATTTGTGATTAGACAGAACTGGCTTCCAGTCGTTCTTTAACCATGTTTCACAAAAAATAACAACACCAATCTTATGGGAACATAGCAAATTTCCCAATAAAAAAGCTTTATTATTAATGCTCTTAGCATTAACAGCCATCAGAGATGCAACAAATTTTGGTATGTGTGAACTGTTAAATTTTCGACCTGGCAAAAATCCTGCCTTGTGTTTGTCAGATACTGCAAAATATCTGCTACAGAATTATTTTCACTGATCTTGACACGTGCATGCCATCTTGTCTGAACATGTGTGCCCAAAATTAGGCTCAGATGCTCTACACATTTTCATTTCTTAAAACAGGAAATTTTTTTCATGTAGGTATTTACCCCCCAAAATATTTTAATTCACGGTGACTTGAGTTTCCTTTCTATGCATGATTTGTGAAAATTATGTCCTAACACCTGTACAAGCAGATGAGATCATTTGTACCAAGATGAATGAAAACAGATTCGTACTTCCTTACATTTAGGCATTCTAAGGCCTGTGTCATATCCTTTTTCTTCTTCTGGCAAGCATAACACCATTCAATGTTCATTATCTCTTCTGTAAATGTAAGTATCATTTCCTTTAATACTTCAGTCTCCAATTTCGACAATACCTTTTCTGACCAGATCTGAAGAATCTTCAACTTCTAATTCATTAATATCTGCTTAATCAACTGTTACAAAGGAATGATCTTCATCACCATAAGTCTTATTAATCCCATTGTTTTCATTGCTTATTACATTTGCAAGCATACAATTCTCATCCAGCTGGTTTGGTACATCCACAGCTTGAGCCATGTTGTCAGTGTGTGTCGTTCTCCACTTTTTTCTTACAGTAATATTTTTTGATCCTTCCATGTTCAGTTTTGATTTCTTCCTTTTCACCAGTCCCTTGCCTCTTGTTTCTACCTGCTTTTTTGGAAAAAAATATGCATTTTTCTGTAGAATGAAGGTTTTCTGATAGAAACATGTTATCATTCCCAGTAATCAGTGTGTTACATCATAAAGCTGTGTCCTTTTTAGTATGTATTCTCTTTACTTTACAGATGTTTATCAGTTTCCTTTTCTTTCTTGTTATTTGTTGTGAAGTTTTTCCTTTCTTTCCTTTTTTATTTCCTTCTTTATACTCTGAATCCTCTGTCAGTGGCATTACCTTGTTTCATAGTAGTGTGGACATCAGCCTACGTTAAGTGTTCTTTACAGACAAAAATAAGTTATGCTCTTACAATAATGTTCAGTGTGTGTTGTCCTTTATAGGTTCATAGGTTGGTACTGGGCTATCTGCCCAAAGGCATATATTAGCCCAGTCACGTTGTGCGATATTCACCACCCCTATAGAGGTTCCCTAGACCCTTGTACTAGCAGCTAGTACCCTTGGCCCCTATCTAGTAGTGCTGTTGGTGTGATCCCCGGTGTGAACTTTCTGTTACCCATCCACTCATCAAGGTTCCTCTTGAAGAGTGATAGTGAGGGGCTCTGTCTTATGTAGATCGGGACCCTGTTCCATAGTAAGGGAAGTCTCAGCGAAGGGAATCTATCCCTCCAACATGTTCTATTCATTGTTGTGTTGAGGTTTATATCCCTAGAGCGTGTAGCTTGAGTAGATTTGGTTTTGCTAAGATGGAGCATGTTCAACAATTCTGGGTTGGACATGGCTCTGTACATTAGACAGAGATCGCCTCTGAGAAAGCGGTATGCAACAGAGAACAGTCTTAGCTTTTTCAATCATGCTGCATAGGGCAACTGTTTGAGGCCAGTAATCCTCTTGGTTAGGTACCTTTGTGGTCTCTCCAGCTGCTGGAGATGTCTAGCCAGGTACATTCCAATTGGTGCATTGTACTCAATAATGGGTCTGATGAGGGAAGAGTAGAGGGGCACCATTACATCCTTAGATCTTGATGCGAACCCTTTTGTGATCAGATGGGTCACATAGAAGGATTTTCTAACCACTCGCCTTCCTCCTTTCTGGTTGGACTCGGAGCCGATCTCGGCTCCGACCCGGCCACTTCTAAAGCTCAAAGAGTCCTTACTGGCTCGAGGCTAACCCCTTATCCCAGCATGCATAGTAGTAGTTACCCAGATCTCATTTGTGAGAACTAACCACTAGATAGGAAAATTATGAATTACCCAATAAAAGAGGTAACTAAACAATAAGACTCAGTGTACCGACAACAACAGGATAACATGGTGACAAGGAGAATACCAAAAGTTGAAAAGCAAAGGAAACTCAGCCAGATCAGCCAAAAAAGTAAATTCTTCTCAATCATCCAGGATGGGGGAAAGAGGGAGGGACACAAAAAGGAAGGCGAGATAAAGGATAACAAACATGGAACATTATGATAAGAACATAACTTATTTAAATTATGTTGTCCATCTCACCCTCCTTCTTTCTGGTTGGGACAGCGTTCCTTGCACCTAAATCCTGGGTGGCTCACTGGAAAAGAGACTTCAGAACCGTGGAACCAAAGTATGCCCTGTTCCGAGAGGCCATATCTACTTTGTAATGAGTAATGAAGATATGGGGAGTAGCCCATGTTGCCGCCGCGCAAATAGTATCTAAAGGAAGCTTAGTTTGAAAGGCTATGGAGGTAGCCAAGGACCTAGTGGAATGTCCCCACTCTTTTCCAGGTACTGACACATTCCAGGACTCATAAACATAAGTAATAGTATTGGACAGCCATTTTGAAAGAGTAACTTTGGAAACTGATGAGCCTTGTTTGCTCTGAGAAAAAGATACAAACCGCTAATCTGATTTTCTAATGTCCTTGGTCCTTTGAAAATAAAATCATAATTGCCTGTGCACATCCAATTGATGTAATTTGTATTCTGCCTTGTTGCCATAATTTGGAAAGAAAACAGGAAGTTCAATTGACTGATTCAAATTATAGTTTGAGCAACCCTTTGTTAAAAAGGAAGGATTAGTTCTAAGAGATACTCTATTCTTGTGAAAATTCATATAAGGCAGGCGGATGGAAAGTGCCTGCAACTCGGAGACCCATCTAGCTGATGTAACTGCAATCAGAAAGAGGGTCTTCCATGATAAGAACTTCAGAGGACAAGAAGCAGCTGGTTCAAAGGGAGGAAGGATCAGAGCAGCTAGTACTAAGTTTAAATCCCAAAGATGGAAAGGTTCTCGGATAGGAGGCCTTAACAGTGTAGCACCTTTCAAAAAAGCCTTGCATAACTTATGGGACATAACATTTGAACCTAGAAGGCCCACATGAAAATTAGAAATAGCAGCCAGTTGAACATGAATCATAGCAGCCACTGCTCCCTTTTCAAAGGTTTCGGCCAGGAAGTCCAAGATCTTTGCAATTGGAGCTGTAAAGGGATCAATGTCATTTTGCTAGGCCCAGAAGGAGAACCTCTTCCATTTACTAGTGTAAAGCTTCCTAGTAGTTGGTTTATGGGAAGAGACTAAAATATGTTGAACCATAGGTGAGATTTCACGGAGCCTGGCTAGGATCAGAAGTGGAGAAACCAAGCTGACAGCTTGAGAGTTTGAATGGAAGGATGAAGAGCACCCGACTGATGTGTCAGGAGGTCTGGAGCCGGGTCCAGAATCCAAGGCTCCTCCTTCAGGTAATGCAAAAGGAACGGGAACCATATCTGATGAGGCCAGTACAGAGTAATGAGGATCAGCTTGCAACTCAGAAACTTTGCTTTCTGAAGATCTTTTGGAATTAAAGGAAAGGGGGGAAAAGCATAAAGGATCCCAGAGGGGCCAATCATGGGCCAGTGCATCTCTGGGTGACTGTCCTGGAGGGGGAAATAGGGCAAAATAGCTGCTGCATTTGTTGTTTAGGTGAGAGGCAAAGAGATCGCAACATGGCTGGCCCCATTTGTGGAAGATCATATCTGCAACATCTTGTTTCAGAGACCACTCGTGGGACATGAGAATTGCCCTACTGAGCTTGTCCGCTATCAAGTTGGACTTCTCTGGAATGTGCATTGCAACCAGAAAACACTGAGAGGAGATCACTCACTGCCATACTCGAAGGGCCTCTCGATATAAGGGATAAGATTTGGTTCCGCCCTGTTTGTTGATGTACCACACTATTGACATGTTGTCCATCTGAATTGCTATATGGCCCAAAGGCAGAGAGTCATGAAGTACTTGCAACACTAGAACACCGCTCTCATCTCCAGGACATTGATGTGCAAATGTTACTCATGAGGTTGCCAAGTTCCTTGTACTGTCTGACCCAGATAATACCCCCCCACCCTATCTGAGAAGCGTCCATGGTCACTGTGGCTACCGGAAGAGGGGCTACAAAGTGTCTGGCTAGAGTGACTAGGGGAGAGTGGAGCCACCACTGTAGATCTTTCTTGCAAGTATCTGTGATTAAGATCATGTGTGACACTGGCAAGTCCTGATATGACCACTGAAGAAGAGCCATTGCAGAATCCACATGTAATAACAGGCTAACGGAACTAGATTAATGGCAGCTGCCTTTAACCCCAAGGCTTTTAGGACAAATCGAGTCAGAACTTTTGATTTTGACAAAAGGAGAGAAACCTGACCTCAAATGGCAAGCACCCTTTCTTGTGGGAGCTTGGCTATCATGTCTCTTGTATTTAGCTGAGCGCCTATGAAAGTAATACACTGAGCGGGCAACAAGGCAGATTTTTCATAATTTATTGTGATTCCTAGGCATGCACAAGTGCGAATTGTGTGGTTCCTGGCCCTTAAGAGATGATGCTCGGTGGTGGCAGTGAGGAGCCAGTCATCTAGATAAGGAAACACCTGGAATCCCAAACATCTCAGGTGAGCCATGACTACTGCCATGCATTTGGTGAAAACCCTGGGAGCTTTGGTGAGACCAAAGGGCAGAGGTATGAACTGATAATGACTGGCTCCGAACCGGAAGCGTAAATGTCTCCTGGACCTCCTGTCCATTTTTATATGGTAGTACGTTTACTGGAGATCGATAGAGCACATCCAATCATCTTGACGCAAAAAGGGTAGAATGGACTGCAGTGTCACCATCCGGAACTTGGTCTTCTTTACTGACCTTTGTAAACCACACCAAAAGCAGCACACAGTTGAACGGATACCACACAGAACCGACCAGTAAAAAAATAATTCTATTTTATTAAAAATACACATTAATTCTCTAGCACCTCGGCTGAAAAAAGCCTTTAACAGAGTGCAATCATGCATATAAAAAACAGAGCTTAAATACTCTTCGAACCAGATGAATTATTTCATTAATAAAACAATTAATCAATTATAAATTACTTAATTGCATTATACTAAACACTTCCAAGTGCATTCTTGGTTCAAGCCTCTAGGGCTCATAGTGTCAAACTTTAGAATCAACATTGTTTCTTTTTTTCTTAATACATTTTTTATATGTTGTTCTACTATTAATTCACTGGTTTCCACTTTTTCCAAAATAGTTGCTTGTAACCCCTCCAGGTTACTGTTATGGAATTCTTTAAAATGAACTTCCACTGGGCTGGTTAATTTACTTTTCCTTATGTCTCTTATGTGTTCTTTAAGCCTACATGAACATTGCCTGGCAGAAGGATAGAAGAGGAAGTGTCCGCATGTTCCTTCTTGGTGGCTGCTGCTACCACTATATCATCAACTGGCACACCTTTGGAGAGGAAGGTCTTGTCATCGGGTGCAGTCATGAATTTGTTTGGCCTTCTTGGAACCGGCTCCATGGTCTCTGGAGCACTCCATGCCTTTCAACTCATGACAGACAGAAGTGGGTCGAAAGGTGGAGACACCCAGGAGGTGGAAGGTCAGGAACCAAATGCATTCAGGTACATGGACTCATCCTCAGAAGAGGCAAGGGACTTCCAGTTTCCCCTCTGCTTAGGGATCTCCAGAATGAGACATCTTCAGAGGGAGACCATGGGGACCCTCCGAGTTATCCAAGTCCGTGTCATAGGTGACAGACTCATGAGAGTCCACATGTTTCCTCTTACATTTTTTCTTCCTGGGACCTTCCTCTAAGGCATGGTCAGGAGAGGTCTCGGAAGAAGATGGGTTGCCCTGTGGGGTGTCCTGGGGCATTGGTTCCCTACACTTAGGCTGGAGAAAAGGATCCAAGGCAGACACAGGTATCGACAGGGACAGAGCCAATGGAGCTGAGGGTGGGGCCGTCTCTGTGGACAGCACACTCCTCATCACCCTGAAGGTACCGCAATCTGGAACGGAGGGAGGCTCTGGCTCTGAGGAGCCTGGAGATCCCCTCCGCAGCAAAGGCGATGGCTCCAAGGCAGATGTGGGAGCCGAACTCACCTGAGCCGAAGCTCCGAGAGGGAGAGCGGGGTCAGACAAGGGTCCAATGCCACTTCCCCCCTTGGTGCCCAGACCTCTCGACAGAGTGGACTGCCGAGGAGGATGGAGCGAATGTCATAACTGACAGAGCAAGAATCGCCAGAACCAATGGTTCTACCACTACTACTTCCATGCACTCCAGCTCTGAACTGGATGCAGTCAGTGGAGGAACCGAGATAGGGGCTGGACCGGACAATGGAGCTATTTCCTTCTGGGCTGGCCCTGACAACAACTGAGCAAATACCCGTGTCTTTTCACAACTCTCTCCACATCATCATCTGATAAACTCCTGGATGATTGAGAGGAGTGGGCCGTGGACCAGTGACTACCTGCTGCTGATTGTAAAAGTGGTGACTGAGGCACAGATCTCACCGGGTGCAAGGAAGGAGATCTTGACCTCTTTTGAGTCTGGGACAGCTCCGAAGCCACAGATGGAGCCACCAGAGAAAAGGAATCCTCAGATCCAACAATCCGCTCTGAAGGATTTGAAGATTTTTCAGCACCGAAGGTGGAGCCGACAAAGATGCTTGTCTATCATCAGATTTTGTAGAAAGCTGAGTATCCGATCCAACCTCAACCTGAGGTTTTAACAATCCTCTCAAGATGAGTTTGTTGTGCCTCTCCTGCAACACCTGTGAACTGAAGGCATGGCAAACAGAGCACGAGTCCTGCAGGTGGACCGCACCTAAACAATAAACACAACTCATGTGCCTGTCTGTAAATGACATTTTTTGGCAACAGGAGTTGCATTTTTTTAAAGCCTGACTGCTTTGTAGATTCTTTAGACAGAATTAAACACAAAGAGTGAAGCACAATAAAGTATAGAGATTTTTTTTTGACAGAAGGAGGGAAAAATGATAAGGGGGGGTAGTCTCTAAATTAAACGTCTACTGATCCCAAAGGGAGAAAGCCTCTAACTTAAATGGCGTCTCCCTAAGAAGCAAGGAGGGAAAAAGGGAACAAGATAACAAAACCTGAAGGAAAAATGGGCCGCCAGCAACACACAGAAAATGGCCTGAGAGGAAACAATGGCCTATAAACACAAACAACAACTGGGTGATAAGACAGGTAAACTCTAACTAATAATGCAAATTAGCCTGAACAAACAGCAATATTGACAGAAAAAATAAACTACTTAGCCTGAGCCAGCAGAAGACAATCTCGATGCTGTAAGTGGAAAACGAGATCTGGGTAGCTACTTTTATGCATGCTGGAATAAGGGGTTAGCCTCGAGCCAGTAAGGACTCTTCGAGCTTTAGAAGTGGCCGAGTCAGAGCTGAGATCGGCTCCAAACCCAACCAGAAAGAAGGAAGGCAAGATGGACAACATAACATTAAACACTTCCTTTCCTAAATGTTTTCCATTTGCTATTTGCCTGATTATTTATCTCATCAGTCAAGTTATAAAGAAGACTACTTCACTGTGGAAATATTCACCCTAACCCTGGTTCCTTCACAAATACATCACAAAGATCCTTTCTTTAAAACTATGGCCAGTGAAGTAATATCTACCACATCTATATCCACAGCATTTGCAATAAAACTGCTGCATTACATGTCTGGATAGCAATGTATTTCCATACAAATGTATCTCTGAAACATGGTTAATGTCTCACAAAAAAAAGAATGAAATTGTTTCAGCATAATATCACATACTTGGACTTGACCAAACTCAAACAAGTGGAGGTGGGGTAGGTCTAATATGTTCTAACAAACTCAGCATATAAAAATACAACCAAACCATACCTACATTTGACAAAGCAAAGCTCCTAATATCACATTTTACAATCCAGAGCCATGGACAAGGGTAGGGTGGTCCACACAGCATATCTAGACCATGCCAAGGCCTTTGACACCATCCCCCACTCTGGAATCATAGATAAACTTACTAAGCTGGGCATTAATCCCTACATCACCCAATGGGTTGCTAACTGGCTTACTGATAGAACCCACACTGTAAATGTAGCAGACTCCAAATCTAGCTCCAGACAAGTGACAAGTGGAGTACCTCAGGGTTCAGTCCTGGGACCGCTCTTGTTTGGCATCTTCTTCTCTGAGGTACAGGCCAACACTAAGGGACTCTGGCTAACAAAGTTCGCAGATGACTGCAAACTGGAAGCCATTATTGAATCTCCAGATTATGTGAATACTCTACAAAAGGGCCTTACAGAAACAGATGCTTGGTGCCAAAGCCATGGGCTCAAGCTCAATGCCAAGAAATGTATAGTTATCCCGTTTGGGAAAAAACATGTACCCATGAATTACCATGTAGGTGCAATACACTAAACACCGAAAATGTGATAAGAGGCTTAGGGACACAGGTGGACAGTGGTCTCACATTCGATAACCACATCGCCACAACAGTCAGGAAATCCTTCTATGTGGCACACCTCATCACTAAGAGCTTTTCATCCAGAAAAAAGGAGGTCATTGTCCCACTGTACTCACCCTCATTAGACCCATTATAGAATACAATGCCCCATTTGTTATGTACCTCTCAAGACATCTGCAACACCTGGAAAGGCCGCAGAAATACCTCACTAAAAGAATCACAGGCCTAAAGCAGATGTCTTATGCTGACCGCCTTAAAAAACTCCAGCTATACTCTGTCAGATATTGTCTACTCAGAGGCAATCTCTGCTTAACATACAAGGCCATGTCAAACCCAGAGCAGTTGGACATGCTACACTTAAAGAAATCCCAATCCCACAGAGCCACACAATCTAGGGATCTAAACCTTGTCATCACAATAAACAAAACATGCTGGAGGGATAGGTTCCTGACCCAGAGACTCCCCGGACTCTGGAATAGATTGCCCATACATGTCAAGAAGAGTGCCTCTTTGGCCCTCTTCAAAAGGAACCTTGACGATTGGATGGGAGAAAGGAGATTCACCCCAGAGATCACGTCAGTCACCCTGCTAGACAGGGGTCCCGGGAAGTAAATAGTGTGGGAAGAAATAGCCCGGGAATTGTTATGGCTAGGCTTGTATA
This sequence comes from Protopterus annectens, assembly GCF_019279795.1. Classification (NCBI taxonomy): domain Eukaryota; kingdom Metazoa; phylum Chordata; order Ceratodontiformes; family Protopteridae; genus Protopterus; species Protopterus annectens. The sequence continues at coordinate 1,847,240,726 of NC_056741.1, forward strand.
GGCCCTAGGGCTGACAGCCTAGTACCAACCTATGAACCTATGAACCGACATAAAAATCCATGCATCAACTCCATTTATATTCTAACAAACAATAATCTAGTAATAGCTGAGGACAGACTATGATTTATTATTTCTAAAATTCATTATGAAACCACTGTTCCAGGTGACCTAAATATTGATTGGCCCAAAGAAGATTTCATAGCAGCCACCTCAGGCATAAACATATTTAACTTCACACTACTAGTTCAATGACTTGTTTAAGATTCAGTTTACATTTGCACATTTTAAGGTCTGTAAGCAACTAGATAAAATTAGCTCAACTGGCTGGAACAATGGACCCCCCTTTTAAAAAAACTTCAAATTAATTTTTTGTTAAATTATTTGAGTTATAATGGCCCAACTCAGATTTACTTCTTATTTCTCATAAAATGTCCTGTATATGTTGTAACTGATGTGCTCTCTGCCTCTCCCTCATTTGGCAAGCTGCACTATGAAGAAAAATGAAAAACAGATACCTTTCTTGACAAAAATCAACCGAGCAAATTCTTTCTGACATTAATATTCAGCCATTATATATTCATGATTTAATTTAAATTTGCACATCTTAAGCTCTATAAGCATCTACAGCTAGAATGCTGAATTGCCATACTTCAATTGTATATGACTTTCTATATTATATCTCTTTACATCTTGGAGGTTTTCTTCCCAGGTTTCCACTGAAGAGGAGTACTGACTGATTTTTATTAAGGAGTTGTGCTCCATAACTATTTTTTTATTTAATTTCATTCTGGAATGTATTTGATTAAGTCTAATTGTAACGTAGATGAAAACGCATATTTGGCAATAAAGATGTCTGCCTTTCATTTCTTTCTCTATGTTGCTTTTTTATTTTATTTTCTAGCTGATTTCACAACTTTCCATTACACTCAGGTTTTGCCATTTTATCATTCTGGTTTCTAGAATCACTAGATCCTTTGCAAGCTTTTTCATGCTTGTTATAGGACTCCTAAATGTACTGCCTTTCATGATTAAGTGCATGGAGAGGGGTAGGAACTGAAAGAGTAGTCAAATTAGTTCTTTCCACATTCCAAAAAGTTGCCTCTTGTCATTTTCCACCCATTATATTATGTAACTGTAAATCATTTTTTTATATAATATAATTTGCATCTACAGATACATGAAATAGATAAGAAGTAAGATATAACATAGAACAATGAACATGTGCCACCTGCCTACAAAGGCACAACCACAACACAGCAACTACTCCCCTAGATAACAACAACCAAATTATAACACACTTTCCTGTAACACAAAATAACCAGGCTTAACTCCACCCAGTGACAGTGAGTACATCAAGCACTTTTCCACTATTTTAGGTTATAGAGCATTTAATAATAAACATGCTGCAAACCCCAGTCTCAAGTAACCATACCATTGCCACATGGTTGTAGCCCCGATGAGTGGAGACTAAATCCTCATTCCTATATGATCTCCCCAAGACTGCTCCAATGTGTCAACCTCATCTATCAAAATCTCCAGAGAGAAAAGGATGCATCCAATGCTTCTTCTGCTTCATCATGCAGGGTAGGGGACTCCTGCCATGTCACTGGAAGTCTGTGTCCATTTAACCCTCTCTTTCACATGAGCATCTCCATAATAAAATAAAGTCACTAATTTGCCTCATCTCTGCCCTTTTTCTAGGTTTGCAGCTTACTGGGCAAGATAGAAACAGACCTGTCATGCTTTTTCAGCCTCTGTGCAGAGGTAGGGACATTTCTCACTGCACCTGTATAAGACTGTGTGTTACAAGGAAACACATTCCATAAATAGCTGCCCATCTCTTACGGGGTTAAAAAGAACCTTATTCCAACACTTTATTAATTGTTAGGGTCATCAGGAATCCTAGGGTGACTTTATAGCCCAAATCACCGAAACACTGTATGGCAGACAACATTATCTTCCTCTTTACATAGATGCTAACACTATATCTGGCATCATTTTAACAAGGTGTCCTGACAGTTTCCAACTCTCCACACATTCCTTAGCCTTTGTTAAAATTCTTTAATCGGTAAAGTTGAAACATTTTAAAATAAGATGACAGGGGAGGTTGTTATTTTTATTTGTATGATTGATCCTATGCACCTGCTCAATTACAGGGTGCAGTGAGTTAGACAAAGCTCCCACTTCCTTACAAATTAAAGCTATTGGGTTAGCTCCTTCCACCCCTTCTGGCAGTCCAATGACTTGGAGGTTATTTTGCTGAGCCCTGTTATCCAAGTAATCAAGTTTTGCTTTCATTACATGTAATTAAATTTGGGGCTCTTTACGGTGAAGAGTTGTATACATCCACAAGGTCCTTTTGCTGTTATTCAAAACCTGATTCAATTTTTGTTAATTTCATCTCATGTGCCATGGAAATTTGTTTTATTTGCTGTATATCTGCAGCTGTAACCTTCAATAAATCTGTTAATGTATCAAATGTGGCTTTATTTTTACAAAGTTCTTTTATAGTCATCTCCATTTTTCACCTTTCACCAGTCACCATGTGGATACAGCTGCATGGGGCAGATTTAATACTATAGGATCAATTATTACTGACTAAATGGCTGTCATTTGGTTCTGCAACACTGTGGCACTGATAATTTTATAATAGTGTGCAAAAACAGACAAACTGTTGGTAGTAAAGTATTACTGAGGCTCAGTAGTGCAGTTATGCAATCACTGTCATGCATATTCCTGAGTGCCCATTTCTGCATGTGGAGTCGGGGTGTCCATCAACAGTAACCATTATCTAAAGCCAATATCTACACCCTGTTATGGTTGTTTATTCATAACACATACAAAAACACATGCACTCACACCAGACAATAGAAAACTGCCATATTTTGTTATGCTTACTTTGATAATGCAATAATGCAATACTGGACTTGATAACAAGAGCATTAAATGTGCATCTATGCATGCACATTATGGTAGTAAATTATTACATAAAAATGAGTTTGGTAACCTGCAGACATCCTGAGCTATACAGCTTTGTTTATTCCTTCACTTATGAATATTATCAATATTTGTATATTAATAGCAATGTCTCAAGAATGCCACCCTCAGCATTAAGAAGCAAGCTGACATGATTTGGTAAGTGTGTTTTGAAAGCTGTTAATATGAGATCTACAGAGCTAGTGAAGCTGCTCTGAGTTTGGGGACCTTAGCCAGAGATCTGGAGTGAATCTGAACTAAATCAAAGGCAAACACTGTGTTCGTAGCTGCATAGCTTCATAGGCGTGTACTCGCCTAATGGCCCTGGAGGCTTTACAAGCCTAGCCCATAGAAGTGCCCTGGCACCATGTCGCCCGATGTTAGTTCCCAGTGTCTCTATCAAGTAGAACCACTGGATTGATCCCTGGAGTGAACTTTCTATTTCCCAGCCACTCATGAAGATTTCTCTTGAAGAGGGCCAGTGAGGTACTCTGCTTGACATGTATGGGAAGTCTATTCCAGAGCATGGGCAGTCTCTGGATTATGAACCTGTCCCTCCAGCATGTTCTGTTGATTGTGGTAATGAGGTTGAGGTCTCTGAGGGGTGTGGTGTGGAGGGATTGGGATTTCTTTAGATGTAGCATTTCTAACAGAGCTGGGTCAGACATGGCATTGTAAGTCAAGCAGAGATCGCATCTTAGTAGATGATATGAGACAGAGAATAGCTGGATGGAGTTTTTTGAGTCTGTCCATATAGGGCATGTGTTTAAGGCCTGGGATCCTATTCATGAGGTACTTTTGTGGCCTTTCCAGCTGTTGCATGTGTCTAGTGAAGTACATGCCAAATGGGGCATTATAATCGATGATTGGCCTAATGAGGAAGAGTAGAGAGAGATGATGAACTCTTTCTTCCTGGATGCAAAACCCTTGGCATTGAGATGTGCCACATACAAGGATTTTCTGACCACAGTGGCAATGTGGTGGTTGAAGGAGATGTTGCTGTCAACCTGTGTCCCCAGATCTCTTAAAATGCCTTCAGTGTTCAGTGGGCTGTCATCGATGTGATAATTAGTGGGAACTGAATTTTTCCCAAAGGGGATGACAATGCATTTTCTGGCATTAAGCTTAAGGCCATGGTTTCGACACCAATCATTGGTCTCAGTGAGGCCTTTCTGTAGGATGTCTACATCACTTGGGAAGTTAATAATGGCTCTCAGCTTGCAGTCGTCTGCGAACTTGGTCAGCCAGAGTCCCTCCGTGTTGGCCTGGAGTTCTGAGAAGTAGATACTAAACAGGAGAGGATGCAGGACTGATCCCTGTGGGACCCCACTCATGACTGGTTGGCAGTCTAACTTGAAGTCTGCTACTTTCACAGTGTGGGTTCTAGCTGTGAGCCAATTTGCAACCCATCTAGTGATATAGGGGCTGATGCCTAGTTTGGTGAGTTTATCAATAATTCACTAACCTTCACAGCTGTCATCCTCCACCCTGCATTCAGAACTTAAGAACCTATCTGCCTGGCTAATAAGGACGCCCATCCAAAGTCCTACCATCTAACCTGCATTCCCAAAGAAACTTGTGTCCTGTGCTTAAGTCCTTCCCTGCAAAGGAGTAAAGAAAGTATGTTTGTTCCCCTGTGCAAACTGTGTACTGAATTGTTCGTTATCATTAAAGCAAAACAGGTACTATTTGTTTAAAGTCTCACACCTGAACCTGGTTCCCAGCAGCTAGTCCCACCTCGCCCCCCAACTATAAACCCCACGCTCCCTTGAAATTACGACTTGGGATATATTTTCTTGTCTTTTGTCCACTTGTCAGCTTGCTGTGATCTAGCTGTTGTCCTCTAGGTGGCTCCTCATATTGGCCTGTGTTATACCCCTTCTCTCTTCTCTAGTATTTCTACCCCTTATTACCTTCTATGCTCATCCTTTTTCCTCCCCTTACTTGCTACTACCACCTCTGTTTCCTATATTCCCTCTCCCCACTCAACTCTCCCCTGTAGCCCACCTATTGCAAAAGAACTTCCCACTTACCTAGAGTTAACTAGTGCCCCACAACAATCTGCAGTTTTCTGATTGTTTCTGGATCTCTTCTTTTACTTGCTCTAACCCGCTCCATTCACCCTGCGGGCTTACTCCGCTCCCCTACCCTACCCCCAAATTCCACCCACCCCCACAGGTCCTACACATATACCTAACAAACCAAACCCCTTCTCCATTCCACCAACTACAATCACACCTCCATTAATCAATCACCTCCTTTTCCTGCCATTTTTTCTTCCACCACTTCCTATTCCTTTCAAATCACTCTCTATTGACTTTCACTACCACACCTACTTTATCTCTTCACCTATAGTTATTACCCATATCTACCATGCCAATAAATACACCCTCCTCCCTAGGCCACTTACAGAAGTTACTCTTACTCTCTTTTCTACCACCATTAACTTTAGCATACCTACTTACCTCTTATGAACTACCAGGATATTCACACTTTCTCTTCCCTACTAAACAATCCACATGTGCTGCTACATCCTTTGATATTAACCACTTCAACATTACTTCCATACCCAGCTAGCTACTACCAAAATACCATAGAACAGCCCACATTAGATATAACTTCCCTTCTACCAAAAGATACCCATTTCTTCTCAGTAAATATACTACTTCTAGTTATCTAACACTCCTCCTCTCCCTAAAGGATGGTGATATTCACCCAAACCCTGGCCCAACCACCTCCACTACCCCTCAGCTTAACTACCCAATCCTCCCTACTCAAAAAAACACCCAACTCACTCTTAATAGCTCACCTCAATACACGTAGCATTAATAATAAAATTACACAAATCCATGCTCTCTTGGAACTATACTCCTTTGATATATTTTGTCTTACTGAAACTTGGTTAAAACCTTCAACCAAAGATAATGAAATTACCCCACCTGGTTATAACATATTACGTCTAGACCGCGTAACTAGGAAAGGTGGCGGAGTAGCAGTTCTTTACAAATCTGATTTGGAATTAACTATACTCAACCAAAAACCTCCTCAGGAATCCATTGCTGAGATACTCATTTCCAAACTTCAGATCAACTCAGTCAAATCTATCTATATTATTTGTATCTATGTTCCTCCAGGTAATAACATCTCTACTATTGAAGACATCCTCTGCTGGTTATCTCAAAGCCTCCCCCAAGAAACCATAGTCCTTGGTGATTTCAACATTGATTGGAATTGTTGCAACAACAACTTTCCTACTAGTCATATTAACCTCTCTGGGTTTACACAAACTATTAATTCCCCTACTAGAATAAACAAGTCCAATAAGAAAGAAAGCACCTTAGATTGGATTCTCATTAATAATCAGCCCCAAACCTACAACTCTGGCACCCTCCCGGACAGAATAAGCGATCACTGTCTAACTTACATCATCAGACTCAAAACCAATCCTCCTACTCAACCCACATTTAGGACAATCAGAACCAAGAAAAACTTTAACTTGGATCTATTCCTACTTGAACTTAGAACATGTAATTGGTCCCCCTTAAAACACCTTTCTCTTGAAGAAGCAGTTGACTACTTTAATGCTAACTTCCTTGCCATACTCAACCACCATGCCCCTGCCCGCTCTATCAGAATAAGAACCAAATCTGCTCCTTGGCTTTCTAAAGAAACTAAGCAAAAAATCCATCTCAGAAATAAATACTGGAAAAAGTCACTTTTAACTAAAAACCCTATAGATCACCAATACTACAAACAACTGAGAAATTAGACAAAAAAGCTATACTGTCCGATAAAAAAACTATTTCCTTCAATCTCAGCAGACCCACCATAATAATCAAAAAAAATTCTGGGCTAGTATCAATCAACAATTACATCCTGGCCAATCTGTCACACCTAACCCACAAGGCACTGACAAAAATAACCCTAAACAGACTGCTGATGCCTTTAATACCTTTTTCACAAAAGCTATTCAAACTCTTGCCAGTCTGCTTTCTCCTCTAATTGTAGCTGTGTCCAATTCTGACTCTAACCCACCTCCTCCATTTTCCTTCCAACCTGTCCCAACAGCATTTATTCTCACCCTCATCCAAAAATTAAAACCATGCACACCTTCTGCTGATCAACTACCCGCCGAATACTTACAGTTAGCTGCTAAATCTATTGCCTACCCCATATCCATCCTCATCAATAGAACCATTACTGAAGGATACATCCCCAAACTTTGGAAAGTCTCCTATATTATTCCCCTTCATAAAGGCAGCAATTCCACTGAACTCTTCAACTATTGTCCTATTGCCATACTTTTTCCTTTATCTAAGATAATGGAAAGATGTATCCATAGGCAATTATTAGACCACCTCCTCCTGAATAACCTACTTTCAAACTCCCAACACAGTTTCAGACCTTCCCATAGCACAACTACAGCCCTCCTTTCCTTTACAGACACCATCAACAAAAAACGGAACCTTAACATGCTTTCCTCTGCACTCTTCATTGACCTGTCTAAGGCTTTTGACATGGTAAATCACAACATACTTTTACACATTCTTAAATCTCTGTCACTTGATATGCTGGCCATAAAATGGTTCCAGTCCTACTTAAATAACAGACATCAAGCAGTGCTCTGGAACTCCATTCTTTCTACCCACCTACCAGTTAATATTGGTGTCCCTCAGGGATCCATACTGGGCCCTCTCCTGTTTTCTATATTCATCAATGACCTTCACCTAGTTACTCCCCAAACCACATGTATACAGTACGCTGATGACTCTACTCTTATCTGCTCAGCCACATCCTTATCCAAACTCCACTCCCTTATGCAAGAGGTATTTAATTCTGTCGAAATTTGGTTCTCAAATCGCTGTCTTCTATTAAATCCTAAAAAAACTAAACTTCTCCTTTTTACACCTACCAGCAAATCTCCTTCTATTGACTTCACTCTAACATCCAACAATGGTACTCTCATATCCCAAGATCCTACTACCAAACTGCTAGGTATCACCATTGACAATAACCTTACCTTTGACACTCGTATCAATAATACTTTGAAAACTATTAATAAAAAAAATACGTTCTCTTTATAGGATCAAGCCTTTCCTCACTCCTACAACCAGAAAAACTATTGCCCACTTCCATCTAATCTCTACCCTTCTCTATGCCTCACCTATTTATACAAATCTGTCAAAGAACAACCTTCAAAAACTAGAAAATTCCTACAATAGCATAGCCAGGTTTGCCATAGGCAAACCCTTCAGAACGCACCACTGTATTAATCTAAAGCTTCTAGGTTGGCTTGAATTACAGCAGCAGCTCAAACTTAACCAACTGACCATCGCCCACAAAATACTTTACCAACCTACCAAGACACCCATCCTTTCTAACCTTATGCACCCCTACTACAACCTAAAATCCCTAAGATCTTTCCAAAAAGTTCTTGTAAAAAAAAATAAATCAAACAATAGAGCTGGTGACACTCTATTTGCTAACACAGTTGGAAAAACCTGGAACGTACTTCCCTCTGACTTTTCCTCCCTTCCCTCTATTTCTCAGTTTAAAATTAAACTCAAGTCCTTCCTCTATTCACACTGGATGTGCACTTGTACTAAACCCGATTGACCAACATTGCTCTAATTACTTGACTCATCATATCCTACATTTCTCTGTAATAATCCCAACTTAACAACTACAACTCTATCTCTCCATCATAATCCTATCTACTACTTTATTCTTAAAATCGTAACTTGTCTTACTACTCTAACAAGTACTCATCCACCCTCTATTTTTCTTCCTTTACATCTTCCTTTCTTATTTTACGTTCTATTCTGTATAGTGTTAGTTATTATCCTTACTCAACAATTTATTAGTAACCTCCTCAATAACTGCACTAATTCAAGTCCAGTAATTTGCATTTTTGTTTCCACGTACTTGTAAATGTGTGATCGCTTTGAAAAATTTTTTTTAGTATTTTTTGTATGAATTTTACCTGTATTCTAAATTTTTGTATATCTATAGACAGGTTCTTTCACTAGTTGGAGCTTTTCTCCCTGGGCCTCTACTGAAAATGAACATATATCCAGTTAGACTAGCCCGGTCAACAAATGTAAAATAAATAAAATAAAATAATGCATGAGGAGTTAGACTTATGGATATGGAGCATCTCTAGTAGGGCGGGGTCTAATATTGCCTTGTAGGCGAGACATAGATCACCTCTGAGCAATCTCCATGATTCCGAGTAAAGTAATAGTGATTTTAGCCTGTCCACATAAAGCAGGTGTTGGAAGCCATGGATTCTCTTTGTAAGGCATTTCTGTGGCCTTTCCAGTTGGTGCAGGTGTTCTGAGAGGTACATACCAAACGGGGCCTTATACTCAATTATAGGTCTAATGAGGGAGGAGTACAGAGAGCTAATATCTTCATTTTTTTCAAGATGCAATCCCTTTACTTATGAGATGAACCAAGTTAAAGGCTTTTCTGACCACTGCTGCCACATGATGGTCAAATGTGAGACTTGCTGTCAACCTGAGTACCTGGGTCTCTCACCACGGGTTGTGTGCTTAGGGGGTTGCCATTGATGTGGTAATCAGTTGGGACTGTGTTTTTGCCAAATGGTATGATAATACATTTTTTTGCATTTAACTTAATGCCATGACTTTGGCACCAGTTATTAGTAGCTGTGAGACCCTCTTGCAGTATGTTAATGTCATTTGGGGAGTCAGTGACGGCACCCAACTTACAGCCATCCACAAACTTGGTCAGCCACAGGCCCTTTGTCTTTGCCTGCAACATCAACCGAATGGTTTGGATGATTTGGATGGCCATTTATATCTTGCAGAGGATACAAGTGTACTGGAACAGACTCCTCATCCACATAAAACAAAGCTTATCCCTGTCCATATTCAACTGTAACTTGGCCTATGGGTGAGTAATAGAAAAATTACCCCAGGACTGCCTCCTTTACTACTAATTGACAGAGATAGCTCCTAAATGTTTTATCTCATGCATGGGTCCCCTCAAATTAATTACGGTACGATCTCAGAATTTTAATGTTCATAAATCATTATTAATCCAAGTCTATACTTTTCTTGAATCTAACTATGGAGTATAAAAATATTTAATTCCCTTTCCTCCTGTCCTTTCCCTCCCCTTTTTTTCATCTTTTCATAATTAACTTACCTTTTAAGAATTGATTAAATTTGCAGTAATACATATCACATATTTAATAGCTAAAGTAACATTTCAGTATATTTTATTTGGAACTGAAAGGCAGGCATTAATTAAGAAATTAGTAAAACATAATTAAGTACAAATATTGTATTATCTTAAGTTCATAACAGTTTTATTCTGAGTTTGATACTACATCTTTTTTTCATGTTTCAGTCAGGTTATTAGCAAATCCAATTTTTAATGATGCTATAGCTGAAATAAGAGGTAACCCTTTCTTATTCAGGAGTGAAAGACAGCTTCAGTGATAGTTTGGCTAGGAAATTTTCTAATTAAGCAAAAAAATCTCTAGATTCCAGTGTAGGGGCCTCGGCAATCTTCAGTGTTTATAATTTGATTAGTACAAATTTTAAATCACGGAGTGCCAGTACTGAACACAAATTCAAGAAGAGACAACAAACTTACCAAACATCTTTCAGATGTAAAACAGGTAAAATTTTATTAAACACATTTCAGAGTTGTTAAGCTCAAGTCTCATAGCAGAGCATAAATAGTGACCACAAAATAACAATGTTAGGAAGCTCAAATAGCTTTATAAGTTACAATGCAGTTTTGATTGCTACACTGCATTTTGTGTTGTATAATAAAAATTGTAGTACAGCTTTTAATGCAATTACAAAGTCAGACACATCATTTATGGGCACAGTCTGTAGTGGTAAGTATGCTACAACTTTTAAAGCCATTATACTTTGTGCCCCTACAATTTGTTTCACTCTTTTTCTTATAATACATTTAAGTAATAATGTTTAGTTTATTACAAAGACTTTTGTGATAGCAAAAAGTGTGTTACAGCTTTTAAAGCTGTAAAACCTTGGCTCCCCTACACTTTTTTCTATATATAACTCTAGGTATTTCCAATCACAACCAAGTAGCTACATGTTCTCAAAGTGTTTGTCAAGATTCACCTCTCAAGTTTTGTTTAATCCCTAATGTGAATTTCTTGAGACTGCTTTTCAAACATATTGTAACTTCATCGAGATCAGATAACTAATTACAATCTATTATGTAATAGAAATATTATAAAGGATTCTTTATATATAGCCTTCCCCTTGCTTAATCTTATCACAGTGATGTAATGTTGAAATATTAACCAGACCTTTGCCTCTGAGCTATTAGACTTCTATTTAATTTTTTCTGAACTGTAATGGCATGAATAATGATCAAAAAGTGGAAGGGTAATACTGACTTTTAAAGATTAACAAAATAAAACAAAACAAACAAAGCTCTTCTAATAACTGTGCTAAAATGCTAGTGGCACAGTTGACAAAGTTATGCCAAGCAAGAAGAAACTAGCAGGCTAAAATGTCCCCATTAGCCTGACAAGTCTGATATGTAAGGTTATGAAGCGCATCATCGTGAACCTAATTAACAAGGATATAGGGAATCTCCAAACTCTAGATCCCATGCAATTTGGTTTTGTGAAGGGTAGATCATGCCTGCTCAACCTGGTTGACTTCTTTGAGTCAGTCACCAGAGCTGTGGATAAGGGCAAGGCAGTTCATACAGCCTACCTCAATCTGGCCAAGGCCTTTGATACCATTACTTACTCAGGAATTATTGATAAACTCACCAAATTTGGCATCACCCCCTATATCACTAGGTGGGTTGCAAATTGGCTCACAGATAGAATCCACAGTGTGAAAGTAGCAGACTCCAAGTCAGACTGCCAGCCAGTCACGAGTGGAGTCCAACAGGGATCGGTCCTGGGCCCTCTCTGTTTGGCATCTACTTCTCAGAAGTCCAGGCCAACACGGAGGAACTCTGGCTGACCATGTTTGCAGACGACTACAAGCTGGGAGTCATTATTAACTTCCCAAGTGGTGTAGACATCCTACAGAATGGCCTCACTGAGACCAATGACTGGTGTCTAAACCATGGCCTTAGCTCAATGCCAAAAAATGCTTCATCATCCCCTTTGGGAAAAAATCAGTTCCCACTAATTACCACATTGATGGGAGCCCACTGAACACTGAGGGGATTATAAGAGATCTGGGAACACAGGTTGACAGCAACCTCTCCTTCGACTACCACATTGCCACTGTGGTCAGAAAGTCCTTCTATTTGGCACATCTCATTGCCAAGGGTTTTGTATCCAGGAAGAAAGAGATCATCATCTCTCTCTACTCTTCCCTCATTAGGCCAATAATCGAGTATAATGACACATTTAGCATGTACCTCACTAGACACATGCAACAGCTAGAAAGGCCACAAAAGTACCTCATGAAGAGGATCCTAGGCCTTAAACACATGTCGTACATGGACAGACTCAAAAAGCACCAGCTATTCTCTGTCTCATATCGTCTACTAAGAGGTGATCTCTGCTGAACTTACAAAGCTATGTCTGACCCAGCTCTGTTAGAAATGCTACATTAAATAAATCCCAATCCCTCCACACCACATGAGCCAGAGATCTGAACCTCATTACCACAATCAACAGAACATGCTGGAGGGACAGGTTCATAACCCAGGGACTGCCCATGCTCTGGAATAGACTTCCCATACATGTCAAGCAGAGCACCTCACTGGCCCTCTTCAAGAAAAATCTTCATGAGTGAATGGGAAATAGAAAGTATACCCTGGGGATCACTCCAGTGGCTCTACATGATAGAGGCACAGGGAATTAATGTCAGGCAGCACGATGCCAGAGCACTTCTATGGGCTAGGATTGTAAAGGCTCCAGGGCCATTAGCCTAGTACACACCTATGAACCTAGGAAAGGAGAAGGTGGCAACTTTGTGTACAATGCAGCATGGTGAGAGTGTCAGGGAGGCAGACAAAAGACAATCAGGTCCATCTCAAGAGGACTATAAAGCCCAACTGGAATTGCAGAGACTGGCACTGGAAAAGAAGTGCATGGAACTAGTTAAATTTGCATGGATGCACCTTCTTGAGATGCAAAGACACAGCCAGACATCAAAAGGGGACAGAGAGAGACAGAGAAAGAGAAGAAGAATGCCAGCATGAAAAGGAGATTATCATTCTATGGTAGAGGCATGTGAGTCATGCAGAGGGGGAAAAACATAATCAAGAAGCCCAGGTCGATACATAACATTTTTCATAATACGAAGTGGGGGATGATTTGAATAGCTTTTATAAGGGCATTTGACAGGGTATGTAATCAGCACCAAGAAGAACAAGGGAAGTGTATGATGTTTTTAACTCCTTTCCTCATGTGTAAAACAATGTATGCAACTTTTAAACTCAGTGATGATTACTTAAGCTATACCAAATTTAAAGGACATGTGTGTGTTTGCTTTAAATTAAAAACAAATCTGTACTGAAAAACTTTTAGAGAATACATGAGAAAGGCAGATGAAATTATAATAGAGTAAACTGCAGAAATCAGTACTTATTTAAACAGATAAGTGAGTGGCTGAAAGGTCACCACAACTGAAATATTTTGGTCAGGAAAGAGCTCTCAGCATTATGCCTGATGACATGAAGATTTGGTCTTCATACTGGGAATGTAACACTGCATCAGAGGGGGAGACCCAGTACTTAACACTGGTATAGGGGAATCCATGAGGCACAGCTAAAGTCATGCCAGAAGGTTACACAGGGCAACAGGGATCCATGGGTTTACATGTCCAGGTTCTGCGGTTAGATGTTCCAGATCTAACCAAATAATGCATGTATGATCTTGATGTCCACTAAGGTAAGGTGAGAACAAAGATCTCAGGAAGCATCAAGCTAGACTAGCATTATGACAGTGGTAGATTGTTTAAAGACAACAATTGTACTGAATTATCACAAGAATCTATATTTTACCCTGGTAGACATGAAGGTGGCTATTGCAAAAGGGGACTCAGTGTCAGACATAATCATAGTCAAATCAGCATTGGTCAGACAGGAGCAGTACTTGACTAGTCAGTCTATTCCATTTACGGTCTTAGGAGGGAAACGTTTTCAGGTACCTTTGACCAGAGTTTACTTGGACTGGAAATGGGGCAAGGTACCAAGAAGTTGGTTTTATTTGAGGACATAGAGAATAATTTTGCCAACACAGCCAGATATGAAGGCAAACTCCTGAAGAAGGCAATAGGGGAGAGACCCACTGAAGCCCACACCTCCATCTGGTACTGATGATGTGTCTATGTGAAACAGCAAGCTGGACAGTAGCATTGACCCTGGTTCTGAGCCACATCAGGTAAAAGGTACTGGGCTTTCCTTTGAAGGTGATAATTCTAGAGGAGAGGTAATTGATCACAGTTAGCTATAACATGCCATAAAAGTGGCAGACAGTACCAGACTTCTTCTGGAAGAAGAGCTTTGCAGGTTCACAAAACAGGAGCTGAAGCAGGCTCAGCTCTCAAACCCTACTTTGCAGGAACTGAGGGAGATAGCCAAGAAGTATCCACATACTCAAGTGCAGCGATCAATATAGTAGGAAAAACGATTGCTGCACATAGAATGGATCCCTAAAGGAGGGTTACAGGGAAAGATAACACAGCAGTTGGTAGCCTCCAGAGCCCACTGACTGGCACGTCTAGTCATAATCCATGAAAATACTTTTGCAGGCCATATGGGCATAAAGCATAATGAAAGATAGCTTATGCAGACATTATAATGCCCTGGGATGGCAAACAATGCAATAAAATACTGAAAGACCTGTGGTTGGTGCCAAAAAGCTAGCAAGGATGGAGAAAAAGCCATGTTGTTAAGGAATGTTGTGAGTCCTCTGAGTACCCCACTTTCCACAGGTAAAAATATATCCTAGTATTGGTGGATTATGCAACTAGGAACCCAGAAGCACAAGATCTGTCTTGTGATGAAGCAGAGAAGGTTGTAAATGCTTTGATAGACATTTTTGTCAGGGTAAATTTTCCTAGGGAAATACTGATGGATATAGATGATACCTTTATGCCAGACCTGCTGGCTTGAAACAATGCAAGATAAAGTATTTAAAGACTACCCCTACCATCCACAGACAAATGACCTGACAGATGAAAACCAACATCGAAGGCCACATTAAAGGCATTTGCTGACCAGTTTAGGATGGAGTGGGACAAGTATCTGCCCCAGCTTTCTTTGCAGACAGAGAGATACCCATGGAATCCACAGGTTTTTTACCTTTTGAGCTAGTTTATGGTTACAGGGTAAGGATGCCCAGCATTTAATTCAGGACGAGTTGGGGTGTTTTAAACAGCGGAACTAGGTAGGGGGGGCTCATGGGGCTGGTTAAAGAGTGCTTGGCACATGCAGAACAAGAGAAAAAAGATCTGGCATGATAGAACAGCCAGACAGCATTCTGTAGGGCAACAGGTGATGGTACTTATTCCTGTAAAACACAACAAGCTGCAAGCAGCCTGGATAGGCACTTTAACAATTGTACAAAAGTAAATTATGTCAGCTACATGTTAGAGTTGCCAAACAGGGGGCAGAAGCACAAACTCCAGCATAAGCCCTATCATGACAGAGAGACCCTGGTAGTTAGTATATGCAGTGAGTGGCAGAAGGAGTCAGATGTAATCTGAAAGTAGACCTTCTCAGTGATACTTGGTCTGTCACGTCAGTGGATGGGGTGACATTATCCCCACAACTATTCTCCAACCAGGTCCTAGAAGTCTTAATAGTACTGCAGGAATTTGGAGATATGTTTATTAGTAAGCCAGGGAGTACCCACCTGGAGGAGCACCATGCAGACAACAGACCTAATGATCTATAACACATGCTCCTTACAGAGTGG
Source organism: Protopterus annectens (assembly GCF_019279795.1). NCBI lineage: Eukaryota > Metazoa > Chordata > Ceratodontiformes > Protopteridae > Protopterus > Protopterus annectens. The sequence continues at coordinate 1,847,256,609 of NC_056741.1, forward strand.
TTAAAAGAGTTAGACTAATTCTGAAAGAGTAAATGAAGGACATGTGGGAACTGACAGTAATCTAGGAGTCCAACTATCTCTGGGCCCCACCAGTGGTGGCAGTGGTGCTGGTGTCAAAGAAAGATGGCAGCACCTGGTTCTGTGTAGACTGCAGGGAACTGAACAGTTACAGACTCAGATGCTTTTGCTAAGTATCTAAGTAATATTAACTTGATCAAGGACTTGAAGCAAGTACTCATGACCCCTGCAGCCAGGGATAGGTCAGCATTCACTCTAGCCAATACAGATTATACTCAATATTTCATTGTTCAGGTAAATGTTTCTAACTATGGGATGAGGTCCATACTTATTCAGAGAACACCACACAGTTGAAAGCTTGAGACACACACTTAAACCCAGGGAGGAGTGTTATGTAGCCATAGAAAATAACTGAAACCATATTTGTATGATGGAAAGTTCACAATGGGTACAGACCATAGCCCTTTAAAATGGTTACATAGAGAAAATGGACAGAAGGGGAAGCTTCTTATATGCAGTTTAGCTTTGCAGTCCTATAACATGGCTACCCAAAACAGATGTGGTAGTGCTAATAGTAGTGATAGAAAAGAAATGGGGAAATGGACTTAAAGACTGTACCTTTGCCTCAGGCTTCCAGAAGGCTCACTTAAGGTTCTTAAGGGGGGAAGAACTGTAAAACCAGATGCATTGCTAGGGTAAAAGAAAGAATTGTAAAGCCAGGGGGCAATGTCAGGCTAAAGGAAAATGAACTGAAAATGTAATGTATTTTTTTTCTCCTTCTCTTCTCTTTTGCTTATCAGCAATCACTGCATTTACCTCATGACATACATATGTGATTTTTTTACCTTCTTGAATATATAAGAACAAAAAATGTCTTTTGAAATGCATGGATCTTCAGACTTCCTGCCTCCTCTTGTGAATGTATCAATAAAGATGAAAGACCAGGATCTGCCTTGCTGCTGAGATGTAATTGCTGAAATAGCTGATGGATTTGTTTGCATATCATTAAGGCACTAGGGTGGATTCAAAGAGAAGGAACTAAATTAGGATGCATATTGACAATTAACTATGTACATCATGCTATGAACGAGAAGATGACAGATATTGTCTTGTTTGTGGTGGAACCACCTGTCAGTGCAAATTATTAATTTATATCAGTTAGGTATTATTTCTTTAGTAAGTTCTATCCAGAGAACTGAGATATCTGGACCTTAGTTTTTTTTTTTCTCTATATGTACCCTGTCTATCTTTGTTGCCTTTTATTTAACGTCTTTGTGTATGCCAGTCTATGTATATGTCAATGTGTATTTACCATTTTTTCTTTTTATTTAAGTAACATTCATGATTTATACTCAAAGCTCTTGTGGCTAATATTTAATTATAAGAGTGTTTATGCAGTGAGTTATCATTGTTTACACTGCCAGTTAATAAGCTGTGTGGTACAACTTCCTAATTAGACTGCTACCAAGGATAGATATTAATGGGCATGATTTCACATTTAGCTTATTTAGCAGCAACCACGTATCTGGGGATCTCTGGCCCTAAACTCAGAGCAGGGGCAGTAATACTGTGCCAGGAAAAAAGGTGTGGTGAATTTTGAAAATTCTGCCAACCTTCCATAGGAAATGTGTAAGTGTCTGAAAATATTAATTTGCGTGAAAGGCAATTGCTGTGGATAAGTGAGCTCTAGAAGGCATTAGCTCGCAGTGTGAAAGATGATAGACAGGGGCCTGGGAGTGCTTTGACAAAGACTTAGTTCTCTCACTGGCCTTTGTGCCATCCAGCCTGGGTGTGGAGTTTGGAAACCCATACCCAGGGCAGCAGTGCATATTCCCATTATGATCTGGTGACCAGGTTACACTTTGTGGATTAATGCATGTATTTTCTTGCTATTCCAGTTACAAAGGAAAACTGTTAAAAGTGCCACAGAGTTTGATGCAGTTTAGTTCATTAGAATTTTCATATGAGCTTTATCAGAGCCTGTTTAAAATGCATGTGAGGGCTTGTTTCATCACTTCTTCTAAAGATTCACTTAAAACAACATTCAAAGGGCTTTATTTTCAGAGGTATGATATGTGCTTTTACCCTACATAATTGTTCAGAAAGCCCTTAATTATTTTTTTTAAAAAGGATGTAATAAGAAGTTATGTACCTACCATAACGTTCCATGTTAGTTGTCTTCTCTCGCCTTCTTTCTTGCTTGATGGGTTCGGAGCCGATCCCTCGGCTCCGACTCGGCACTTGCTAAGCTCGAGAGTCACTTTTACCAGCTCGAGGCAGCCCCATATCCCATGATGCAAGGCGGTAAGTACCCAGATCTCGCTTGCTGACAAAGGGCAATAGCACCAAGCATAAAATACTTCCCAAAGGAAGAAAGAAAACATACAGATGGAAGAAGGACCAGGTCTGAATGGTCTTCAGCATAACAGTTTCTTATACAAGGTCTGTCCAGGCCAGGGGGAAGGAGGGAGGGTCGCAAGAAAGAAGGCGAGAGAAGACAACTAACATGGAACGTTATGGTAGGTACATAACTTCTTAATGTTAAGTTGTCAATCTCGCCTTCATTCTTGCTTGATGGGACCGCGTCCCTAGCACCTCTATCCTGGGTGGCTCAATGGAACAAACTCTTGAGGACTGTAGAGCCAAAACTGGCTCTGTCCCTGGAGGCCAAGTCCAATTTGTAATGGGAAAGAAAAGTGTGAGGAGTAGCCCAAGTGGCCGCTGCACAAATAGTGTCCAAAGGAAGTCTAGCTTGAAAAGCTGTAGAAGTAGCTAAGCTCCTAGTTGAATGTGCTTTAGGTTTTGAGCACAGCTGTTTTCCCCTGAGCGTATGAATTTCAGAGATGACCGAAGAAAGCCATCTGGACAAGGTCACTTTAGAAACAGGAAGGCCTTTTTTATTATCCGCATAGGAAACAAAAAGTTGATCAGATTTTCTAAATTTTTGTGTTCTGTCCAAATAATATCTAAGTTGACGGTGGACATCAAGATAATGTAGCTTTTGTTCAGCTCTATCTGAATAGTTAGGAAAAATACAGGAGATCAATGGATTGATTCAGATTGTTCTTTGAAGCGACCTTAGGTAAAAGGTTGGATTAGTTCTCAAAGATACTCTGTCTTTGTGAAAAACCAAATAGGGGGGTCGAACCGAAAGAGCATGAAGTTCAGACACCCTCCTGGCAGATGTAATAGCCACTAGGAATAAAGTTTTCCAAGAAAGATATTTCAGGGAACAAGAAACAGCTGGCTCGAAGGGGAAGAATCAAGGATGTCAGCACTAAATTTAGATCCCACTGAGGAGGAGGATTCCTGATTGGAGGTTTTAGTAGGAAAATTCCTTTCAAGAAGGCCCTGCAGAGCCTATGGGACATAATATTATGATCTGCTATCCCGACATGAAAATTGGAAATAGCAGCCAATTGAACTCTGACTGTGGAAGAAGAGGAGCCTGCATGAAAAATCTCTGCTAAGAAGTCCAGGACTGCCTGAACAGGGGCAGTAAAGGGATCAATATTTTGGGCCTTAGCCCAATAAGAGAAACGTTTCCATTTGCTTGTATAAATCCTCCTGGTAGAGGATTTTAGCGGTTACTATGATGTCTCTAACTGGGTTAGAGATCAAAGGAAGCCTGGCTAAGGAAGGAAGTGGAGCAACCATGCTGTGAGGTTGAGAGAAGGGATTGACCGGTGCAGCTGACCCGATTGGTGAATCAGAAGATCTGGCACTGGGTCCAGATGCCACGGCTGCACCAAAAGGTGATGATGGAGGAACGGGAACCAAACTTATCGAGGCCAGTAAGGGGCAATGAGAATCAATTTGGCTCTCAAAACGGTAGCTTTCTGGATCACCTGAGGGATCAGAGGAAATGGAGGGAAGGCATAAAGAAGTCCCTGGGGCCAATCCTGGGTCAGAGCGTCTCTGGGGGGATGGCCTGATAGAGGGAAGAGGCTGAAGAAGTCTGGACATTTGCTGTTTTGGGGAGTAGCGAAAAGATCGCAACATGGACGACCCCATTCCAGAAATATCTCTTCCGCTATAGATTGCTTGAGAGACCACTCGTGAGGCATGAGGATAGCTCTGCTCAATCTGTCCGCTATAATGTTGGTTTTCCCAGGGATATGCGTTGCTACCAGAAACCGATGAGAGGAGATCGCCCATTGCCATAGTCTGAGCGCTTCTCGACACAAGGGGTAGGACTTGGTTCCGCCCTGTTTGTTGATATACCAAACTACAGACATGTTGTCTGTGTGGACTGCAATTGTCCCTACGGGAAGAAAGTCGTTGAGGGCTTGCAACGTTAAAAGCACTGCTCTCATCTCCAGGACATTTATGTGCAGATGGTACTCGAACGGCTGCCACGTCCCATGAACCATCCTGCCCTGATAATGACCCCCCCACCCGATCAGGGAGGCATCCGTGGTGACAGTGGCTATCGCGGATGGGGGTACAAAGTACCTGCCTTGGTGAACCTGAGACGATGTGATCCACCAAGCAAGATGCTCTTTGCATGTCTGTGTCACCAGAATCTGGTGACGCATTGGAAGTTGCTGGTATGACCATTGTGTGAACAGCATCCACTGAAGAAGGCATGTAGAATCGAGCCAGAGGAAGAAGAGTAATGGCCGCAGCCATGAGACCTAATACCTTTAGAACCATTCTGGCCTGTATTTTCTTGCTGGCCAGAATGATCCTGACATGAGTCTGAATGTCTGAAACTCTTTGTTCTGTAAGGGTAGCTGACATCCGAACAGTGTTTAAGTTTGCGCCTATGAAGGTAATAGACTGGCAGGGCGATAAGGATGACTTTTCGAAGTTGATTGAGATGCCCAAATGAGAACAAAGGTCTATTGTGTAATCCCTGGCTTGTATAAGCTGATGCCTGGTGGTGGCTGACAGGAGCCAGTCGTCGAGATACGGAAACACCTGGAATCCTTGACGTCTCAGGTGAGCCGTGACCACTGCCATGCATTTGGTGAACACTCTGGGGGCTGTAGTGAGACCAAAGGGCAGGGCTCTGAACTGGAAATGACTGGACCCCAGCTGAAAGCGGAGAAATCTCCTGGAGCGTCTGTGAATTTTTATGTGATAGTACGCATCCTGAAGATCTATTGAGCACATCCAGTTGTCCTTCTGTAAGAAGGGCAGAATTGACTGAAGAGTGACCATTCGGAATCTTATCTTCCTGACAGACTTGTTGAGTCTGCTGAGATCCAATATTGGTCTCCAGTCTCCCGTCTTTTTGGGGACCAAAAAGAACCTTGAGTAGATTCCGGGCTCTGAATGGTCTGTTGTAACTGGCTGAATGGCTCTTTTTTGCAGTAGTTTTGAGATTTCTGACTCTGCAATCTCCCTTAGACTGGGTGGTACATCTGGAAGGGAACTTGAGGGGAAGGGACTTTCCACGAAAGGAATTATGTAACCCTTGGATATGATCGACTGTACCCATCTGTCTTGAGTGAGGGAATGCCAGGCTTCTAGGTACAGTGATAATCTTCCCCCGACTGCCTCCAAGGAGGGACAGCCGGGCAACACCTCAGGGATGCTGAAAGGGCTTGTCAGAGAGAGGCTCCCTGTTTCCCTGGTTCTTCGGACCCCCTCTGCCTCTAGAGCGGCGTCTGTTGTTGTTACCCCCTCTGCCTCTAGGGGTAAACTGACCACGTGAATCCGGCGTGACTCCTTGGGATTTACGGAACCACATCTTCCCGCCCTTCTGTCCTTTGGGATAAGGCCTAGAAGGGGTGGAAAAACGGACTCCAACAGCAGAAAGAGTCTTGCCGTCCTGCTCGCACCTGGTCAAGGTTTCCTTCACCTGAGGGCCAAACAAAGCTGACCCATCAAAGGGAGAATTTGTGAAGGATGCCTTAAAGGGGTCCGCAAAATCACATAGCCGCATCCAGGCTTGGCGTCTAAGAGCCACACCTGTACCTGTGGCCCTACTCGCTCCATCAGCAGCATATGATATAAGCCGCATGGAGGAGTTTGCAATGGAGTTAAGGGTTCCTAGCTGCGAAGCAATTTTTTCTTGAGCCCCTGCAGCTGTAGGATCCTGAACTACTTCTCCCAGCTCCTTCAGGATATCCCTCTGGAGTCTGGTGAAGTGACATAGGTAATTCAGCGAACGCATAGCAAAGGTCGCTGAGGAAAACATCCGCTTACCGTACCTATCCATGGTCCTAGAGTCCTTATTAGGAGGATGGACAGGCACGGAAGGATCTGCAAGTTCCTTTTTGGTGGCCGCAGCCACCACCATGGCATCAGCGGGAACACCCTTGGTAAGGAATTGTTTGTCAGACGGGGCAGTGATAAATTTTGAAGGCCTCCTAGGGACTGGCTCTACAGAGTCAGGAGCTGTCCACGCCTTTCGTGCAATAACCTGCATAAGGGGGTCGAAAGGCGGAGACACCCAGGAGGTGGAGGGCCGAGATCCAAACGCCTCTAGGTATACTGACTCATCCTCAGAGGGATTGTTGGTGGGCCAGTTTCCCCTCTGTTTCAGAAGTTCTAGGATGTCTGAGAAGGAGACATCCTCAGAGGGGGATCTAGGGGATCCCTCTGACTCATCAAAGTCAGTATCCGAAGTGACAGACTCGGGGGAGTCTACATGCTTCCTCTTACAAGTCCTCTTCCTAGGAGGATCTCCCGAAACATCAGGAGAATCCTCGGAAGAGGGGAAATTCCCAATGGGGAAACCTGAGGCGGAGGATCTCTGGGTCCTGTAGCAAGAGAAGTGGCAGAGATGTCAACAGGTACTATAGAGGGAGGAGCTACGGGAACAGACTGCTGACTGATACAAGTGGCCAGTACACTCTTCATCACCTCGAATGCTCCCCTCCCAGGCAGGTCCGAGAGAACCCGCTCCAAGAGCTAGGAACTCCAGGGACCACCGAAGGGAAGTCTCCGAGGCAGATGTCGGAGCCGAGCTCACCAAGGCCGAGGCTCCAAGGGAAGAGCGGGTTCGGACAAGGGTCCGATGCCACTCACCCCTCGGAGGAGACCATGGAAGCCCGACCACGAATCCCTCTAAGGAAGGTCTCAAGAGGAGATAAGAGTAGAGGCTGAAGGAACAGAAGGGGTATCCGTCCTCCAGCCGTAGCAGTAACCATTCGAAGACTCCAACTCCAAGCTCTGAGGTAGAGTTGAAGGAGGAACTGTAACGGGTGTGGACCAACAGTCGTCTGTTGAGACGGACTGTGTAACATTTGGGCCAGTACCTGTGACTTAAGTAATCTACTGACCACTCTCTCTAGGTCATGATCTGACAACCTGGATGACCTTGAAGATCGGCTCCGATGGCTCCGTTCCGATAGAAGAGGTGAAGCCGGAGCCGAAAGTATCGGCTCCAAGGAAGGAGACCTCGACCTCTTCCTGGAATGAGCCATCGGAGCCGATACTATAGATCCTGTCGGAGCCGACCTCTCGGAGCCGACAGGAAGCCTCGATGTATCAGCTCCAGCCGGAGCCGATACAGCCACCAAAGTAACGGTGTCGGAGCCGATCGGAGCTGACACCGATGCCTGTGCCACATGGGTGTCGGAACCGATCGGAGCCGACATCGAAGTGGTCAATACAGATTCGGCACCGATAGCCATCGGTGCCGAAGGCTTTGTTAAGCCAGAATCGGCTCCAGCCGGAGCCGATCTCGACTCAGTACGAGTCGGAGCCGAGGCCGCAGGCTTAGATACAGAAGCCTGGGCCTTGGAAGGTTTAACTGATTTGGACGGAGCCGACTTAGCCGGAGAGCCCTCCGGCTTAAGAAGGCCCCTAAGAATCAGTTTATTACACCTTTCCTGCAGGACTCTCTGGCTGAAGGAATGACAAATAGCACAGGAGTCCTGCAGGTGAAGAGGGCCTAGGCAATAAAGGCAAGAAGTGTGACCGTCTGTCAGAGACATCTTCTGACAGCACGAGTCACACTTCTTAAAACCTGAGACCCTCTCCTTTGACATGGTGCTTAAAACAAACACACACACACACCAGTCAAAAATTAACTTAAATAAAATACCCAAAAAGGTATTTCTATAAACAACACACACACCCTAACAGGGAGGGGATGGGATGGGTAAATTTGACTAAAAAATATTAGAAACAACAGGGATTTTCTGTCACAAAAAGTAAAAAATTAACTAATAACTAACAATTAAGGGTTTTTTTAAGAAAAGGGGCTTAAATATCCAAAAAGAGAATCACTTACCAGGAGCTGGTAAAAGGAGGACCTCATAAGCGGCAAACGAGATCTGGGTACTTACCGCCTTGCATCATGGGATATGGGGCTGCCTCGAGCTGGTAAAAGTGACTCTCGAGCTTAGCAAGTGCCGAGTCGGAGCCGAGGGATCGGCTCCGAACCCATCAAGCAAGAATGAAGGCGAGATTGACAACTTAACATTTAATCTTATATGAAAAGTATAAATACCATAACTGCATTAACTGTTGTGGTTCTTTTAACAGTTTTCCTTAATTAATTGATATTTTTAGTAAATACGCTGCCCTATTCCACAGATAAATTTAAGTTTTGAAATCTAAATGACACACATGGACAGAGTCTTTGAATCTAATCAAATTCTAGCAATTATTTCACCAATGGTTCGCAGCTGTGGTATTCAAACCCCATCTTGACATCAGTTTCATGGCATCTTGCCATCTGGAGGACACAAATGGGGCAGTGATATCTCCCCGTCACATATGATGTCAGTGGTGCCAGACCATTTTCATGTGGGCCAAAAGGCAGTCACATTTTTGAACAAAACATTTATTTACATTGATATAATAAGAAATACCAAATAAAATATGTTCAAAAGATGTAAGAGAACAAAAAACACACCATGGTGTTTGGATGGGTGAATACTATGCATATATAAAGTATAGACAAGAACAAGATAGAAACATATATTGAAAAAACAAGGAGGGAGTCACTAACATAAGATGTCATTCATATGAACAGAGGCCCTTTGCATGGTTCCCCTTCAGATCGTTAAAACCCCAGATCATTGAAGACCACATTGTAGAGATGAAAATAACGAAAACCCATTTCAGAGAAAGACCAGAGCAATGAAGATCTTACCAGGGTAAGTAACCTGTTGGCTGACAAGGTGAACTTTGCCCTTTTCCCAACTATAGTGTGAACTCGGAGTTAGTATATTTAGTTAGGGGTCATGGGGGCACAGCACCCCAACATTGGTGGGAGGAACATAGCCCCCCCCCCCCAACCAGGGTGGGTTATGAATGGTGTGATTTAGGTTTTGTGACTTTTTGGATGAGTGATTACTTACCCTCAGAAGATCTTCATTGCTCTGGTCTTTTACAGAAATGGGTTTTAGTTATTTTCGTCTCGATTATGTGGTGTTCGATGTTCTGGGGTTTTGATGATCTGAAGTATACCCCTTTGCATACATCATAATGGAACAGAATGTTATTTTTTTTTTTTATTTTCAACATATGTCTATATTGCACATTTATGCAAACATATTCTGTGTAGCATCCAAACTAGCCTTCAACTGGTAGTGACTACTTTAAGAACGATGGACAGGATTTCAGCCTTAGTGGAGGAGTGGCCATAAGCCCTTCATCTTTTCAATGGGTTGTGTGGAGTAATCATTGTCAAAACACAACTTAAACCCTTGGTGTATCAGCACTGCTTTATGTTTGTCAAAGATGTATGCAGTAAATTTTCTTTTTGTAAATATGACAGGAATTTCATGATTACTGGGCATGGTCTGACTGCAAGGATGGCTGTAATGAAAGACAGCATTCAGTCTTGTCAACCCACTGTTTTAACACAGACTGCAGGAATGCAGTAGTCCATGCTTGCAGAAAGGCTGTTGCGTCCTTCTGCTCTGTCCTTTCTTGAAAATCAGGTTTTATCATTAACCTTTTAAATCAGTCAGGGTAGAAATGTTGCTTGCTTTTTCATTTCAGAAAGCCTGCTCTTAAGCTCCAGTGCAGTATTTTCCAAGTCAGTGGTGCAGTGTGTCACCCTGGCAACTGATGACTTTATTTCTGAAACTTGAGTTGGCAGGCTGGTTTGAAATGAGTCCATGAGAATAGCAAGCTGGTATGCACAATATACAAAGTAATACCATGTCTGCAGGCACTGGAAGCAATGCCAAGATACCCATAGCTCTCTTTGCTCACTGGTAATGCCACTATTTTAGGCTCCCAACAGCAGATCAGGAGGATGATTGCCCAAGTGATTACTCAGGAGAAGGTTTTTGACTTACTAGAGGCATTTTTGTGGCATTTGGGACAGTATTAAGCTTGAGGGATTTTGAGTTTTATGTAAAGGCTAGCAGAATTGTTTCTTTACACTGTGTATATCTCAAAAGCCTAACCAGAAGCCCCAGGTTCTTTATACATTTTGCAAGGCATTCTTTCACTCCCTTCCTCACAGTGCATGCTGATTTGGAACTGGTTTTAGTGTAGAATGGTTTGCATTCTAATGAGCCTTATCTGCAAAAAATGTCAATGCATTTCATTATGCTTGGCTAGTATACTATATTACTTACTGAGAAACCAAATTATACAGTCCACTTATCTGATGCCTTACTTTATTCATGCAAGCATGCTTCTCCATACCACGTGTAGTCTGGAGTGTAATCAGTAGTGTCTTAGTATATCAGCATTTCTCCAAATTGCATGGTTGAGGATTGCTGTAACAGTGACACCTGTTATATGTGTACAATCATTACTGACCTATATTTATTTTTCCCTTCTCTGCTTTAGATTCTTTTATAACTGAAGTGTCCTTTTCCATGGCTTGATACACATCTCAGTCATGCCTCCTTCTCTGCCTTGTAAGGTATTGGTGCATGACTATTAACACACCCCCCTCTTATTGTTATATTTGACAAGATTTTGCAACAGATGTAGGATGCCCAGTTTGGCATTTTCTTAAGGTCTTCTCCAAACGAGGCTCCTTGTTCCAGATACTTTTTTCCATCTGCACCTCAGGGGCACAGAAGTCCTCTAGGGTCACACAGTTAATATTGTTATTTCTGAAACATTTCTGGTGATGTCAGGGCAAAACCCTAACATTTCTACTATTACATCCTTTGAAATAAAGACACTATATCGACAAGGTATGGTCATAATTCCAGTAGATGTTATCTTACCATGTTCTGGCTGAACCAGTACAATAGTCTTTGCTCCTTTGTCACAGACGGTGGTGTACAAGTATTTTGACCCAATGTCAGGGAGACAGATATCATACAGTGCTAGAATAGCATTTAGAAGTTCACGGTTAGTAATCTGAAAAAAAAGAAGCAGGACTTTAACATTCTGGAAAATTCATCTACTTTACAAAAGTATACATTTTTTTTTATCTTAATCTGGTCTGGTAGCTACTGTTCTGGTTTGGAAAACATTGGGTCATACGATACAATACAGTAGACAAACAGAGGCTGAATGCCTTTATATCTGTGGAAACCTAATAACATCACCATGCATAATAATCAGCTGTTGGTTTATCAAACATGGCAAACTGACATGTTCTTTTATATCTTTTGGTAGTGAGCTCTAAATTTCTATGACCCGTTCAGGTAACCAATGGATATTTTTGTTTATTTCTTAGAAGTTCTTCTTATCTTCTTATCAACCTCACCCAGTTGATATTTTTTTTTAGATCTAAACATTCCCATAACTATGTATGACATGCTCGCTTGAAAACAAGTATCAAATCTCCATGAAGAGGTGTGTAATGTATTAAGAAAAGCCCTCCTTTCATCAGTCTTTATTTATAAATTAGATCTTCCATTCTTCATATTACCTTTGAAAATTTCTACACTATACTTTTCAGTTTTTGCTTATGAAATTTGGCATTTGTTCCCATTCTCTTATTCAGACCTTAATAAGGTATTAGAGGTATTTTCATTTTCTCCAACTAATTTAAATGAATGTTTACAAAGGCTATCATTTATTTGAATTTCTTTGCAATGCTTTCTGTTTTGTAACTAAAGCTTAGTATATCTTCAGCTTAGATTCCAAAGTCTTTAAAAAGATTAGCTTTTTCAATGTATCTATTTCCAATATGATATCTATAGTGTTAATGTAGTGCAGAAATGCATCATTTGGTTTATCAGTGTTAATTACTATATTTATTAGCAATTTCCCCATAATTCAGTCTAGTCTGACAAAAAAAGAAGTTATGTACTCATCATAACATTCCATGTGAGTTGTCCATCTTGTCTTCATTCTATACTGATGGGTTTGAATCCGATCATTGGTTCATTGGTTCATTGGTTCCGACTCGCCGCTTACTAAAGCTTGAGATCTAGCTCGTGGCTCCATCCATATCCCATGATGCTGCAGTGCTTTCTTCAGATATTGTTTGTTGGTGAATTTATATTCTACTCTATAACTGTATACAGATGTACATATATATCAAATCTACAAGACTGGACAATGACATCACTGAACGCTAAGACTTCCTTGATCTTCCAGGAGCTAAGAGAACAGGGGTTGGAGGGTGGAATGTAAGAATGAAGATGAGATGAACAACTCACATGGAACGTTACGGTGAGTACATAACTTCTTTATGTGAAGTTGTCCTGTCTCATCTTCATTTTATACTGATGGGACAGCATCCCTAGCACCATCTTTCCTGGGTGGTTCATGGGAGGATATTCTTCAGTATAGTGAACCCAAAGGAGGGTCTGTCCCTGGAGGCCAAGTCTACTTTGTAATGAATGATAAAGGTGTGAGGTCTTGCCCATGTTGCTGCTGAACAAATGGTATGTATCGGCAATCTTGCTTTAAAGGCCTGAGAAGTTGAGATGGATCTGGTGGAATGCGTTTTTGCTTTATTTGGCAACTGTTTGTCTGCTGACTGAGAAATAAATGAAATACAATCTGACAACCATCTGGATAAAGTTGTCCTCGTTACTGCTAAACTTTTTTTGTTTTCAGAAAAAGAGACAAAAAGCTGATTTGATTTCCTATGTGTTTTTTTTCTATGCAAGTAGAAATGTAACTGCCTGTGAACATCAAGTTGGTGAAGCATATATTCTGCCTTATTGCCATACTTAGGGAAGAATACTGTTAGGTCTAGTGACTGATTTAGATTGATCTCCAAGTATACCTTGGGTAAAAAGGAAGGGTTTGTACATAGTGACACTCTAGCATTATGAAAAACCATGTAGGGAGGTTTGATTGTTAAAGCTTGTAACTCTGATACTCATCTTGCTGATGGGATTGCTACTAGAAAAAGTGTTTTCCAAGATAAAAATTTCAAATCACAAGATGATGCTGGTTCAAAGGGCAGTAGGATTATGTGAGAAGGAACAAAATTAAGATTTCACAGTGGCAAAGGTGGTTGTATTGGTGGTCTTAGCAAATTAGTTCCACTCAGCAAAGCTTCTGAGAGTTTATGAGACATGATATTTATACCTTCATTCCCAATATGAAAACTGGATTGAAATGCTTATGCAAAAAGTGGACAGTTTATCCCAAAGACTCGACAGAGTAAGTGAGTCACAATAAATGGCGCAAAACCCTGCTTCATCGGGTGGTATTAGTTCCGTTCCACCTTTCACCAGAAATGGAATGAATAACTTAAGCCAATTCACAGCGGGAACTGGCATAGATACAACAGCTCAACTGGATAAAGGCCGTTGTATTAACGGACCTTACAGGGTTACAAATGTTTCACTACCTAGTGACATACCAGTTGACACCAGTACTGGTACAGGGCAACAACAGGACCATCAGTTTGATCCTCCGGAGCCTGTAGGATTTCCAGATTTTACTTCATGGATAGGGAGACTGTTTCATTTTGCTCAATCACCAACGAACAACATGCAGGAACAACCGCCTGAAGACAGGGTTGATTTTATAATGAAATTACATCTGTTTGACCAGAAGTTGGTGAAATTAAGAAAGATACAGCTTGAAATAGTGTACTTTCATGAATGTTCACGCTTGAAGGTTATACCGAAAGGTCTTAGATCGTGGCAATATCTGACGGGACTTGCTGAAGGGTACCCATTTCACCGTGATCTCATCAAGCTTTTTGACAAGCATGGGTTCAAACTCTTGGAGTTGATGTGCAAACATTATCAAGAGGCGCGAATGGCTTGTTAAGGGAGACAAGTAAACTGGATAATGACAATAAAAAAGATATAGATTTCCAAAGATACCGGTTCGAGTACGAGTGGATCTACAGTAGTATAAATTAGTATGTATCTAAAATAAATGCAACTAAAATTAAGAAGTTGAATCGGGACACTAAGGATTATAACAACGGAGTAGCTTACCCTAAACCTCCAGTATCACAAGGAAATTTTTTAGCAAGTCCGCATGAGACCCTGGGGGAAGAAAGCAGTGAGGAAGTGGTAGAGGACATGAGTAATGCTAGTACCGGAAGTGGGGGTACAATGTCGGATTCCCTATGATGGAGTGAACGGTTAGCCAATAATACAAAACATAGTAACCAATCTCAGGTAACGAATGGTCCAAATTTTCAGAACAGAGCTTTGAACCATGTACCTCCTGCGGGCCAAAAAGCCCGAAGCAAAACCAAGAACAGGTGGAATTAAACATGGATGATGCCAATAGAGCATTGGATGTTATATATAATTGCAGGGTAATTCACAATTCTAGTTTGGATTTTAAAATATTCAATTATTCAGACTTTGTGTTCCCTGATGAATTAGTGGAACTGTTGGCTAAGGGCATATACTTTTGTGCCTTCCACACGGGCTGATTTAGCAAAGACTTTGGTTGAACTAAAAATGTTCATGAGGAAATTGAATTTGTGTGTATTAGTGGGGCAACAAATGAGCACAAGGAGTGAATATTACATTCCTAGCACTTATCATCCGCCCCTACATTCCACAATAACACTATTTGACCAATTATGTGAATTGGATGTACGTTATGTTTTAGGTAAGAGGAAAAACATATGTTGGAATCCTTACACAATTTTCCAATAAGAATTATGGAACCGGACAAGGGGGGTGGTTTAGCAGTGATGAACTATGAAGATTATAACAACAGGATGATGGGCATAGTCACCACTAATACTTATGTGGAAGTATCTAAGAACGAGTTAAATATAGGGTATTCCAGAATCAGATCCTATATTAATGATATGTTTATAGAAGCTAGGATAGATATTGAACTTTATAACTACCTCATCATGCCAGCACCTAGGGTCCCTATACTTTTTGGAATATAAAAGGTCCATAAAAATTTATATAATCCACCTATGTGACCATTGGTTGACGCAAGGAACAGCATCACATATGCATGTGCAAAAGTTGTCGATAACATCTTGAAAAAATATGTTAAAAGTGAAAAGCAGATTTCTAAAGATTCATGGTCGTTTCTAGAGGAGATTAATAGAATTTCCT
Source organism: Protopterus annectens (assembly GCF_019279795.1). Lineage (NCBI taxonomy): Eukaryota > Metazoa > Chordata > Ceratodontiformes > Protopteridae > Protopterus > Protopterus annectens. Next base: position 1,847,271,968 of record NC_056741.1, read on the forward strand.
ATAGTGAGGAATTTAATTTCCTCACTATAGATGTCAAAGATCTTTATTTCTCCATTCCACATTTGGAAGCAATTGAATGGGTGGCCTCTATAATGAGGCAAAAAGAGGCACCATGTGATGAAATTCAGTTAGTTGGGGAACTCCTGGACATAATTTTATCTTGTAATTATGTAACATTTAATAATAAGTATTATCTCCAAAAATAGGTGTGGCCATGGGCTCTCCATGCGGGGCAAGTGTGGCCAATTTGGTAATGGCGTATTGGGAGAGGAAGTTCATCATGGCCAACTCACTCATCCAAGAGAAAATTCAATTTTATACAGGATTCTTGGATGATATTTTTATATTCAACCAATATAATAAGCAGACTATAGAACCACGGCTTGTCAGACAGGACATTAGCCCTTACAAATTCATAATTACATTTAGTATAGATGCCAAAAGTGTGGTTTCTATAATTCAAAAAAATTGGAATATACTAATGAATGATGGTACATTGAGGGACAAATTCCAGGAGAAACCGGGGATTGTTTTCAAACGGGGAAACAATTTGAAGCAAATCCTGGAAAAGAAACCAAATAAGTTGGTGAATGTAATGGGTATGTACAAATGCAATATGTGTAGATATTGCAAATACATGGACACTGGCCAAATATTTGAGGTCAAGGGGAGGAAATATAAAACAAGGGGCACATTTGATTGCCAGAGTAAGCAAGCAGTATACATAGCAAGGTGCATACACTGTCTGGTCTTCTATATTGGGAAGACCGACAGAAGACTCTGTGAACGGGTATACGAACATGTGAATGCCATGGGGAGACATAAGGTAGAGAACGCACTTGCAAGACATATTACAGAGTGCCCCCAACACCAGTTTACATTTTGGGCAATAGATTAAGTCAAGAATGATGGGAGGGGGGGACCAGATTCACTTATTTTAGAGAGAAGTGAACTCTTTTGGCAATTGAGGTTGGATGCTTGCCATTATCCAGGAATAAATGAACTAAGCTTCATCATATGTATTTTAAAATTAAGAAGCTTAAACATGTAGCTAGTTTTTTACCTATCTAAGTTTTATATATATATATATATATATATATATATATATATATATATATTTTATGTATATATTTTTATAACATGTTTTGCAAAAGATTGGTGGTCATTTCACATTAAATATAAAATAATCATAGCGATGGTAGTTTGAGAGAATAATTTGTTTCTAGTTCGTACATTCAAATGTGATATCTGGTTCATGAAGTACTTATTTAAAGTAAATGTTTTTTATTTGAACACATAAGGACATTTTATGTATGTAACTATTGATTTTTATAACATTTATAGAACTTTGTTATAAGAAAAAGGAGGGGTGGGGTTTTATTTGTTAAGCGCCATGTGGATAACCATTGATGTTGTTGATTGCAATCATGTGACAGGAAAGAGGGGAATTTAAACCCCTGTTTTTTTTTTTTTAAATGGTTTTAATCTGAAATTGTCTTTTTAAAAGCAATGAAAAGCATTTCTGGAGCTTAATAAAATTGTTTTCTTTGAACCCGTTTGGATATTTCTCCTGTTTTGGGCAACTGTTTTGAACCGCTTCAGTATTTGTGGTTTTTTGAAGTATTTTTGCACTTTACATGTTTGTCTCTCATATTTGTTGTGTCTATTTCTGTGCCTAAAAAGTTGATATGTTGTGATGGCAATAAGGCAGATTTTTCATAATGCACTGAAATGCCAAGATGAACACATAGTTCCAAGGTATTGTCCCTTGCTTGAATCGGAAGGTGCTTGGTGGTGGTGGTTAGGAACCAGTTGTCTAGATATGGAAACACCCGGAATCCCTGATGCCTCAGGTGAGCCATGACTACTGCCATGCATTTGGTGAACACTCTGGGGGCTATAGTGAGACCAAAGGGCAGAGCTCAGAATTGGTAATGACTGGCTCCCAGTCAAAAGTGCAGGTACCTCCTGGATGGCCTGTCCATTTTGATGTGGTACTACGCATCTTAGAGATCTATCAAGCACATCCAGTTGTCTTTCCCTAAAAAGGGAAGTACTGATTGCAACTTGACCATCTAGAACATTGTCTTCTTTACCGACTTGTTTAGTCTGCTGACATCTAATATGGGACTCCAGTCCCCTGTTTTCTTTGGAACTAAAAAGAATCTTGAGTAAGTTCCAGATCCTATCTGGTCTGTGGGGACTGACTGGATGACTCTTTTTTCTAGCAACTTTTGAATTTCTATAGTTGCTTGTTCACTGTGACTGGGTGGAATGTCCAGGATTTTTTGTGTTTGTAAAGGTGGTACTGAAAAGCGGACTGAGTAGCCTATGGATATAATGCTTTGTCCCCATTTGTCTATTGTTATGCTTAGTCAGGCTTGTGGATACAAAGAAAGATGACCCTTGACTGCCTCCAGAGACGGACAGACGGGCATCCTTTCAGGACCACTGAAAGGGTTTACCGAAGTAAGAACTGCAGTCACCCTGGTTCTGCAGACCCCCTCTGCCATGTAGGTGGCGTCTTCCATTATTACCTCCTCCTCCTCTGCCCTTGGTGGAAGGTTCACCCTGTGTGTCCTGAAAGGTCCTCTGGGATTTTCAGAACCACATTTTCCCCTCTCTTTTGACCCTTGGAATAGGGTCTAGAAGGTGTGGAAAAATGGACTCCTGTGGCAGAGAGAATCTTTCCTTCTTGTTCACATCGGGTAAGTGTTTCTTTTACTTTAGGCCCGAACAAGGACGAGCCATCAAATGGCATGTTGATAAAGGATGACTTGAAGAGCTCCGCAAAATTACACAAGCGCATCCAGAAATGTCTCCTAAGGGCAATTCTGGAACCCGCTGACCTGCTCACTCCATTGGCTGCATAAGATATAAGCCTCATGGATGAGTTGACCACTGAATGTAGGGTGGCAAGCTGAGAAGATACCTTGTCTGCTACCCTTGCAATCCTTGTAGAGTATCTGCTAGCTCTTTCAGGAGATCCCTCTGAAGTCTCGTAAAATGCATGAGGTAGTTCAGGGACTTAAGGATGAAGGCTGCTGAGGAAACCATGTGCTTTCCATTCCTGTCTATGGTCCTCAACTCCATATTCAGGGGATGCACAGATGTAGAAGTCTCAGATAATTTCATTTTCATGGCCTCCACCACCACTATAGCATCTACAGGGGACTCCTTTAGTTAAAAAGGTTTTGTCATCAGGCACAGTGATAAATTTGTTTGACCTCTGAGGGACAGGCTCCACTGTATCTGGAGAATCCCACACCTTTTCAGACACTAATTCAATCAGTTCATCGAAAGGTGGAGAAACTCAGGTGGCTGAAGTTCAAGAACCAAAAGCCTTCAGGTACATGGGCTCCTCATCAGAAGGGGTAATGGGCTTCCAGCCACCTCTCTGTCTAAGGATTTCCAAGATGTCCGCAAAGAATACATCTTCAGAGGGTGACCATGGGGACCCTTCTGACTCCTCGAGGTCCATGTCCATTGTACTAGACTCATCTAGGGAGTCTATATGCTTCCTCTTGCATGTTTTCTTCTGGGGAACCTCTTCGGTGGGACATTACAGATAGGTTTTGGAAGAAAGGGTCTCACCCAATGGAGCTTTCTGAGGCTCAGGGTCTCTACACTGTTGGGTAATTGCCTGGGCAGAGACAGATAGCAGTACTTTCTGGCACAGAATGCTTGGTTCTAACAGTGCAGATGATGTCCTTGGGGACAGAGCTCTCCTCATGGCTGCAAAGGCCCCCCTCCCATGGCCTGTGACAATCCCAGGTTCCAAAGAATCTGATGATCCCCCGCAGTACCATGGGGGTTGGCTCTGAAGTCAAGATAGGAGCCAAGCTCACTCAAACCGAGGCTCTATGTGGTAGAGTTGGAGCCAAAAAAGTCTTGGTCCGACTGTTCCCCCCCAAACCTGACCAGTGAGTGTCGGTTCCTAGATACCTCTGAGGGCTCCGAGGTAGTCAGAGCGATAGGAATCAAAGAATCTTTAGCAGATCTCAGTTCTGTCAGTTTCATCACTGTCAGTGCCAAGCTTTCCTGCTCTGAAACTCGAACTGCAGTCAGAGGAGGAACGGAACATACAGGAATGGGCACCATTACCTCCGAGCTCACCTGAGTTGGTCCCAACAACAACTTAGCAAGAGCCGGTTTCTGCAGTAATCTCTGCACCACGTGATCTACATCAAATTCTGATAAGCTATTGGAGGATCTGGAAGATGGAGCCGATGCCACTGACTGGAGCAGAGGAGACCTAAGAGTCGTGGAGACCAGCCCCAAAGCAGGTGAGCGGCTCTAGACTGTATTGACCTTCGGTTCTGACACACATGGAACAGAAACGGTAGGTCTGTCTTCATTAGATTTTTTATAGAGGTTGTCGGACACATCCTGGGCTGTTTTGTTGATGGCTCTGATGATGAAGAAGAAGAAGGAGACAACCTCTTTGCATGAGGTTTGAGTGAACATTGAGCCTTGTCCAAGGCTTCCTCAAAAGTGGATTTAATTAAGCCTCTCAAAATCAACTTATTCTTATGCTCTTGTAAAACTGTAGAGATAAAAGAATGACATATAGAGCATGTCTCCTGCAGATGGATTGCTTCTAAACAATAAATGCAGTCTGTATGTCTGTCCTTGATGGACCATTTTTGAGAACACTTAGGACATTTTTTTGAAACCAGATGGTTTCACCACTTTTTGCTTTGATATTATGGTAATAACGCTTCTACACACACACACACGCACACACACACACACACACACACACACACACACACACACACACTAAAGACATCCTCTAACTTAGATGGGAGCCAACTGAAAGGAAGGCTTTCTAACTTAAACAAGCCTTAAAGCAAAATCAAAAGGTCACACACATGCTCAACACTTCAGGTAACCTTAATATTATTGGTAATGTAAAGCTAGATATCAGAAATCAAATTTAAATGTGTGTATATATATATATATATATATATATATATATATATATATATATATATATATATATATATATATATATATATATATACTGGACTACTAAGCTAATACACAGCTCTATACTAAACACACTGCAAGCCAATAAATAGGGAGTAGAGATATGAGGGTTAAGTACAAACGACCCTCAAAAGACACACAAAAGAATACAGTTTCTAGAATTATACATCTAAAGAACTACCAAAATGGCTTATCTATCAAAATAAAGGCCTAAACATGACAACCTGAAAAAAAACACACTCTAACTATGTAACAACTAAATAACAACTGTTATAATAATATCTAAACACACTAAGCACACTAACTAGGAAAACCAGAACATTTAGTTAACTATAACAAGTTTGAAAAAAGAAAAAAAGCAATTTTCTACTCAGCTCGAGCTAGTCATAGATCCGACCTGTTTCAGCAGCAAACAAGAGCTGAGAAAATCACTGTAGCATCATGTGATAGGGATGGAGCCATGAGCTAGTTTCAGTTCTCAAGCTTTAGTAAGCGGCCAAGTCAAACCAAAAATAGGTTCCGAACTCATCAGTATAGAATGAAGACAAGACAGGACAACTTCACATCTTACGTTCATGGTAGTTTTCCCTATATATAATATACTTCGCAAATTTTACATCATCAGTATAAAGACAGTAGACAATATCAGATAGTATAGGAAAGAATGAAATATGAAGGCCGAAAAGTTATAGGATTATTATTGATGTGTGCAGGACACCTTGATTCGCAGTGTATTCCTTGCCATTTCTGCAAACTTAGCCATTTACAAATCCATTTAAGCAATGCCCTGCAAACATCCATCATGACCATTTTGCTCGATAATAAATTGTGGTCTACCCTATCAAGGTGTACCATAAAGGCATTATACATCATAACATCAGTTTGTATCTTTTGTTTTACTGCTCTAATAACGTTATTAAAGAAATTACTGATGGTAACTACCACTCTTTAACATTTGTATACAGGTACACATTCTGCTGACTTGTACTGGTTAATTCCATCAACATGATTTTCAAACCAAAATACTCCATGGCCTTACCTATGTTAGACAGAAGACCAACCTGTATTATCGCCAGTTTAATAATGTAATCAATATTCAATTGTATCTTCTCTAAATTTAGTAATGTAATCAATATTTAATTGCATCTTCTCTAACCTACATGCTACTCATTATATACTCTTATAACTAATAAAAAATGGTACCATTGTTTATATGCTGTACACTGAACAACGTATTATAAGTTCAGACTTATTGTACTAGATCTTTTCTCTTCAGACTTCTGCTGATAAAGGGTGGATTACTGCTCATTCATACTATCTCAGCAAGCAAATGCAATCAATCAATCAATCAACAAATAAATAAATAGACCTGTAGTTCTTTATATTATCATTATAGCCCTTTCCCTTAAAAATTGTTTTTACTGTAGCATGTTACCAATCTGGTGGTATCTGGGCTGTTATAACATTTTTTTGATTTGAGCAATTTCAAGTCTGTACATATTTCATCCCTGCCTGAAACTTCAGCCTAATGCAATTTATTATTATGAGTGAGTTCACCTTCTTCAGTAATCCTAAAGAGTTTATATGTCCTATTTTTTACAGTTTTACAATGACTCATTAAGTTATAACTTGAACAGGAGCCAACTCGCTGACCATAACTGACCAGGATAACCCCCCCCCCCCAAAAAAAATAAATAAATAATTAAGTTTAAGCATTTTTTGCAGAGGGGGTCCCTATGCAGCCATTCACACCCCCCTGAAGTAATATTAACCAACTCCATGGTAAGACAAAAACAAAAAGGGAGAAATCTCCCAAAGAAAAGAATCACTGCTGGTATCAATTTAGAGAATTAAGTGCTCAGGGAGTTCAGCTCTGCTGTGTTGTGCTTGTCGAGTTGGTTTCTCATGCAGTTTGAACTTGATGAGTAGTAGGCAAGCAACTATTTCCAAATTTTTATCTGTTGTCTTTAGTTGAGCAAAACACATCATGATTACTGTCCAAGGGTACTCCATATCTCCTATTTTCCAAGGACAGTATCAAGCTTATATTTTCTGCCTTTGCAAATGTATTTAAATAAAACCTTTATATTATCTCATAGGATGTTATTAAGTTTCTTTATAAGCTAACTGATCTAGTTTGATAGACATTTTATTTTTCTTGAGAAAGTTCTATGGGACCTGACAATATCTCTGGCTGTATCCTACATGAACTTAGGCATACGCTCTCAGCTGCATTAGGCACCCTATTCAGCCAAAGCCTGAGCACTAGCTTCATCCTAGTGGAATGGAGGACAGCCACTGTCATCCCTCAACACAAAGATGGAGCATCCACAGATCCAGGCAATTATAGGCCCATCAGCCTAACTAGCCTGATCTGCAAGGTCATGGAATGCATTATCATGAACCTTATAAACAAGGACATTGGCAACCTCCAAATGCTGGACCCCACACAGTTTGGTTTTGTCAATGGGAGATCATGCCTGTTAAACTTGGTCAACCTCTTTGAAACAGTCATCAAAGCCATGGACAATGGGAAGACAGTACACACCATCTACTTTGACCTAGCCAAAGCCTTCAACACTATTCCCCACTCAGGCATAATATTTAAACTTTGGGGAAAATGGCATCCCTGCCATTTACCATGTTAATAACAATGTACTAAGCACACAGTCAGTTGTGATGGACTTGGGCACCCAGATTGATAGCAACCTGACTTTTGACCACCACGTTGCCTCCATTGTACGGAAGGCATTCTACATGGCCCATCTCATAAATAAGGGTATTTCATCCAGGAACAAGGAGGTCATAACACCCCTGTACTCCTCCCTTATCAGACCCATTATTGAGTACAGTGCCCCCTTCAGCATACACCTTGCCAAGCACATGCAGCAGCTGGAGAGACCACAAAGATTCATGACCAGGAAAATCCAGGGCCTCAAACACCTATCCTATACAGATAGGCTGAAAGTCCTGTCCCTTTATTCAGTCTCATGCAGACTGCTCAGAGGTGACCTGTGTCTGGCATACAAGGCCATCTCAGACCCAGCCTTGATGGAGTTACTGCATATCCACAAGTCAAACTCCACTCATGCAACCTGCACGCAAGGCCTCAACCTGGTCTGTGACATTAAAATAACTTGTTGGTGGGATAGATTTGTGTCCCAAAGACTCCCCCATCTGTGGAATAGACTCCCTCTCCATGTCAAGCAGAGTACCTCTCTAGCCATCTTTAAGAGGAACCTGGATGACTGGATAGGAAACAGAAAAGACACCCCTGGGATCCCAACTGTGTAGCTGCTGGACAGGGAAACAGGTGCTTACTTTGTGGGAAAATGGGTGAAATTCTTGGCTAAGCTTATAAGGGTCTCTGAGCCAATAGCCTAGTATCCTCCTATGAACCTATAATTTACTCATTTGTTATAAATGGACATGTACTGTAGCCACCAAACAGGCTTCATGCCTCTTGAATGAAGAAAGGCAACAGTCATCGCTCTGCACAAAGCTGGGACATCTACAGACCTTGGAAACTACAAACCCATAAGTCACACTAGACTTATATGTAAAGCCATGGAAAGAATTATCATGGAGATGATCAAAACAGATATAATAAACCTCCAGACACTGGACCCAACCCAGTTTGGTTTTGTCAAGGGCAGATCTGGTAGACTTCTTTGAGAAGGTCACCAAAGCAATGAATGAGGGCAAAATCATTCACACTGCCTACCTTGACATGGCCAAAGCATTTGACACAATACTCCACTCAGGCATTATTGACAAACTCAAGAGGTTAGGAACAAACCTGTATTTCACCCAGTGGATAGCCAACTGGCTCGCAGATTGGACTGAGGAAGTTAGAATTGGGGAGTCCACCACTACAAAGAGGCCATTCACAAGTGGAGTCCGTCAAGGATCAGTCCTTGGACTGCTCCTTTTTGGCATTTACTTCTCAGAAGTCAAGGCCAATGTCAGTGGTCTCTGGCTGACTACATTTGCAGATGATTGCAAATTAGGAGCTGTCATTAAATCTCGCACTGACACAAATGTTCTCCAGGAGGGGATGACACAGACAAACAACTGGTGTCAGAGCCATGGACTAAAACTAAATGCCAAGAAATACATAATAGTATCCTTTGACAACACACCCCTTAGAGCTGACCCAGTAGTTGAGAACTTAGAGACACACATAGATAGTAATCTAGCCTTTGACCATTACATGTCTACAGTGGTGAGGAACTCATTCTATGTTGTGCAACTTATAAACAAAGGTATGGTAAGTCCAAGGAAGCCATTGTTCAATTCTATTCGACATTCATCAGACCTATCATTGAGTACAATGCCCCCCTTGGTGTGTACCTAACCAGGCATATCCAGCAAATGGAACATCCACAGAGGTTCCTCACTAAAAGAATAATAAGTAAAATGTCCTATGCAGACCACCTCAAGGCCCTATCCCTGTATTCTGTCACCACCCCTTTCTGTAGGGATAATTCTGTCAAAGACAAAAAAATATAAATTTATTAAAATCTGTACATGACGCACTATGAATGTAGAGGGCATTTTCAGTCCTTTTATTCCTACTGTCCCTCACATGTTCAGTTATTCTCTTTCTTAACCTTCTAGTGGTATTGCCCACATAAAACGAGGGACATGAAATAAAGGTTGCAATGTTCTGGTTTACCTAGATAGAAGTCTCTGAGCAGGCATGCTAAGTACATTGTCATGGGGTATATTTCTGAGATTAAGCAAATTCAAGAAGATATCGGTATTGTCATTCTTTGACCTGTCTAGTATTTGCTTTGCACTCTGTACTGCAGGCTCAGCAAGGCTGATTGACTATGAGTATTCAGGACTACTAGTAACATGGGTAAAGTCACACCCTTTTGCAAATCTCTGAAACAATTGACTGGTAAACTATGTACCATTGTAAAAAATAATTTTGTGTGGTGTGGACTACCATGGACTGAGAAATCACATTTCATCTTAGTAATAACAGCACTGGACGTTAGGTTAGGTAGCAAATCGATCTCAAACCAGTTCAAATAAGAGTCTACTAACACTAAGTAATGCTGATTGTTCCAATGAAATATGTCAGCTGCTACTGTTGACCAAGGTAATTTAGGAATTTGGCTTAGATGAAGTGGCTCTTTTTGAAAATGTGGTTTAGTACTGTTGCATACTGAACAAGACAAAAGCACTTTTTCAATGTCTTTCGATAGAGAAGGCCAAAATATTAGTCATCTCAACCTTCTTTTGGTAGAATTGGAGCCTGGGTGGACATGGTGCAAAATCTGAATGTATTCATGTTGTAAGGAAGTAGGAACAATAACTTTTGGATCTTTGAAAATGATACCATTTTCCATCAGCATCTCATCTCTGTATGGAAAGTAAGGTTGTACTTCTGGCAGTACACAGGATTGCTTTGACAGCCATCCTACATTGATGAAATGGTTGAGCTTTTGCAAAATTCGATCAGTTTTTGTATGATCTCTTAGCCCCTCAAATCTCATGGTAGAAAAATTATGCACTTCCATGACATCAGTCAAAATTCTATACATCAAGCTGTTATGTGGTATTTCTGGGTGATCTGGATAAAGTATCAGCTAGATAAAGAAGTTTGCCTTTTGTTTAGACCATTTTTAAATTATACTTTTGCAATTTGAGCATCATTCTTTGTAGTCTTGCAGGAGCTGAATGCATAGGCTTCTTTCAAATAGTGACTGGAGGTTGATGGTCAGCTTCTATCTGGATAGCTTGACCATAAATAAAATCATGGAACTTTGAACATGCAAACACAATTGCCAAATGTTCCTTCTCAGTTTGAGCATATTGCATTTCAGTTTGGGTAAGAGTTCTAGGTGCATATGCAAAAGGTCTGCCCTGTTGAAGAATAACTGCACCAAGACTTTGAAGCATCACAGAAAATAACTATTGGTTTGCGGACATCACAGTACCTTAATGTAGGCAGGTTGGCAATTTGCTGTTTGAGGTTATCAAATGGTCTCTGGTGTTCTAATCATGACCAGGCAACATTTTTGTGTGTCATATCTCTTAAAGGTGCTGATAACTCACTAAAGTTAGAGATAAATTTGCCCAAATAGTTAGCCATACCAAGAAAATGCTGTAGGGCTTGGGCATTGTCTTGAGCTGGCATCTCAAGAACAGCTACTTGTTTTGAAGGGTCTGGTCATAAGCCTGTACTGGTAAATAAATGACCTACATAAGTAACTTCTGGTAGTCTGAATTTACACTTCAGGGGATTGAGCTTTAAATTCACTTCACGTGCTCTGTCCAGACCTTTCCTGAGATTTCTGTCATGCTCTGCTTCACCATTGCCTCCAGCCAGTAAATCATCAACTGTTATTGCACATGGGTAGCCTGAAAAAAATTTGCTTCATTGCATGCTGAAAGACTTCCTGGGAGAATTTATTCCAAAAGGCCTCCTGAGGAATCTGTATCTACCTAATGGGGTACTGAATGTAGTCAGTAGTGAAGATTTGTGATCAAACATCACTTGCCAAAATGAACTCTTTGCATCTAAGACAGAAAAAACAGTGGCATTTGGCATGAAAGAGGAAACCTCCTCAACTGTATGCATAGGATGATGAGACCTTTTTAATGCCTGTTCAAGTCTCTTGGGTCAATGCATATTCCGATTTCATCTGAATTTTTCTTAAGAGCAGCTATAATGGAAGACACCCACTCAGTTGGCTCTGTGACTGGACAACCCACACCTTGCTGTACCATTTTGTCTAACTGTACCTTGACTTACAGCTGAAAGTTTGCCCAGCTTGTCACTGAAAACATCAGCATACTCTGAGAAAATAACATCCATAAAGCTGGAACTGGGACATGTGCTTACATGATGGAGATCTTTTGTAAAAGAAAGAAGTTTCATTCTCAAACTGTCTCTGTGTAGAATGAAAGCACTACTGAGCCTTTGGTTTGAATCTCTTCTCCTCCATAAGCAACAAGCTTTGCACAATTGGCCAAATTAAGTTGCTCACCAGTCCTCACTTTAGCAAATGTTTCTGCTGACATTACATTACACTTTGAACCAGTGTCTACTTTAAGCTCTGTGGGTTTGCCATTGATCAGGACAGTATAAAATACTTCATTCTTTGCCAGCAAATCTACTGCATTAACCTTTTCACCAACCACTGATACACCATCTACATAGAAAGTAGGGTTGCAGCTTTCTACATGATCAACTTGCTTTTTTGAGTGACCTTTCTTAATAACTGAATGAGGCTTGCTTAATTTACAAAACTTTTGAAAGTCATTCCATTTTTTACACTTGTGGCATTGCTGACCAAGTGCTAAGCACTTCTCTCTTCTAGACTCATGACTGGCACCACAATTACAACAGTTAACAATAAGACTTGACTTGAGTTTTTTTTGCTTCACCCTTATACTGCACTGAACATGCCTTCTTTACTGATCTAGTCTTGGAACTTGCCAGAAAGCTACGGCTCCTCCCAGGTAGACCCTCAGGGGTTGCAGCTGCCATGTGCTTAGACCTGTTTCTGCTTACCATGTGTTGCATGCTATCTACGCTTGCTCTAGAGGCTATTGAAACTATGCTCTTATCACTTGCAAGCATACCTGTGTGCCTTTATGTGAGTTCATGGATTTGACAAATCTCTTTGGCTTTGTTTAACGTTAAATCACTGTTACAAAGCAAAATCTTTTTCACTGCAGCACTATTAACACCACACACAAGCCTGTCCTTTATTAACTCATCTTTCAAGTCACCAGATCTGCATGTTTTGGCCTTATTTCTCAAGCCAGTGATATAAGTTGCAAAAGTTTCACCTGGCTTTTGGTTTCTTGTATAAAATATGTACTTCTCTAATATAACATTTGTCTAGGGGTTGTACATTTCTCTGAATTCATGTTTTAAGCACTCAGGGTCTTCCCTTGATTCAGCCGGTATGACAATATAGTGGTTTTCCCCCTCTCCTGCATATACTGCTGGTGCATACACAAATGAGCACTCTCTTTCAACAGCCTCTGACCCAGCTAAGTTAAGCAAAACAAATGCCCTTGTATGTGCATGTTTGACAGAAAAAGCTGCTTGTATGAAAATATCACATTCCTGCTCAAATGCTCTCCAATATTATGGTATATTATGATCAACCACAAGTGGACTGGGTCTGCGAAATGCCTCTGCCATATCAACACACAGTAGTGAAGGTGCTTGAAATTATGTACAAACCTACATATATATATATATATATATATATATATATATATATATATATATATATATATATATGGGTTCCCTACGTTACACTGACAGCTCGGAAGATCGACACGCAAAACACTGCCAGAAGAACGAAACCTCAAAAACATGAAAGTTCAGATGCCTGACAAACCACAATCCCGACACTGAACAAAACAAAAAGTTCACTGTTACACACAACACAAGCACACCAACAACCTAAAAATCTACACTACACGTTACACAAAACTATCTATGCACTAACCTTAACTCAAACCCTAACCCTAAGGTCTGTAACTATCGCACTCACCTTACCCGCTCCCTAACCCTAAGGTCCGTAACTATTGCACACTCACCTTACCTGCTCCCTAACCCTAAGGTCCGTAACTATCGCACACTCATCTTACCCGCTCCCTAACCTTGAGGTCCCTAACTATCGCATACTCACCTTACCCGCTCCCTAACCCTAAGGTCCCTAACTATCATGCACTCACCTTACCCGCACCCTAACTCTAAGTCCCTCACTATCGCACACTTACCGGTTCACGCTCACAAGTTACCCCTGTAGGTGTTTTCGCTGTCGGGATTACGACTTATCGGTCATCTGTTTCGTCATTCTTCTGGCGTTTTTTATATATATATATATATATATATATATATATATATATATATATATGCCAGAACTTTATGCCGGTACTTGTAGTTATGCCCAGTACCACAACAAACTCTTTGAAATAACTGCATTTTGCCAAATAAATTTCCGTAGCACAAGAACACTCTGAAATCACTGTACTTTGTGAAACCACTCCTTATCAGTGTAAGAAGTACTTCAAAATTACTGTACTTTGCAAATAAACTGTACAGCGGAAGAAGCTCAGAGTAATAAACACTTTGAAATGAATGGACTTTGCAAATAAACTGTACACAGCACAAGAACCTTTCCAAAATGGCCGTACTTTGTGAAATAACTCTGTACAAAGTCAGAAACAATTTGAAATGGTGGCACTCTGCGAATAAATGTACACAGCACAAGAAACTTTTTTAAAATAGCTGTGCTTTGACTGCACTTTGCAATAAAACTGTACTTTGCACCCAGCAAACTCTTTGAAATAATTGCACCGTAATAAATCACACACTCTGCAAACACTTTGCACACTCTGAGATACTTCGAACAACTCTATTTGTGCTTTGAATGGCTTCAGTCAATGTGAAATAGTAGTTTGTGCCCAGATATGGTCTTTTGCTAAAAAACATGCAGTTGCCTTGCTCTTTAAGCTTAGTTTGTCCTTTTATTGTGCTCGTTATGTCCTTTCAATCTCTTATCATGCTCTTTATACTTTTCTTGTGCCTGTTTTACTTTAAACATGCTCGTTATGCAAACCAAAGGTAATTTTGAGCCCCATATGAATATCTCTGCTAGTTTTATCAAATACTGTGGTTTTGAACATTTTGTTTAATTAATAATGTGTTTTGTGCCTTACAAGTGGTCTGTTTCATTTTCTTTGTCAAATAAATCATTTGTGCAAGTTTTGGTTACCTTAAGTTCATTTCTGTTCCTTTTGTTTGTCTGAGCACTGTTTCACTCTACCAGCTTAATCTGCCTTCACCTTCAACTCTGCTCCTCATGGCTTGATACCTGATACCATGTTGCTTGTCTGGTCAGGATAAAACAGGCAAGTGGTTGTGGGTTCAGTTCAAGCAACTTTATTACACACAAACACATCATGAATGAGGCTTTGTAATTTAAACTTAAATAAACTTATAAACAGATTGACTACCACACTCATACATGTTAACACTCTGGCTGTTCTCTCAAAATGGCACTGCTGCCTGCACGTGCTCACTATTAATATGCAAGTGCTTATGTCTGGAAATACTTCTTAAAGGTACATACACTCAATCTGTTCTACATGTACTATGTAACTTGTCCTAGATGTACATTCAGTGTTTCTGCAAAACAATATATGTCATCATGTATTGTTTTACTAAACATGCATTTCTAAACTGTATCACATATTTATTTTAGATAGAGCTTATCTAAGACAAACTGTTCAAAATATTAAGAAATTTGATGTAAAACATAAAATGTTTGTAATTTCTTAGAAAAATTATGAATACCCAATTAAAAGACATATTTGTAATCAGAAAATCTTAACATAAGCCCAGCCTGTTACAATTGGCCATAAAAGGTCAAAGGTTTAGACTGCTAGTTGCTTTCAAACTAACAAGTATGACAGTTCTGAAATAATGTTTCCGTATTGCAAATAGTAAAACAGAATTGCTGTTGAATACTTAACCAGTAAAAATGTCACCTGCTTTTCTTATAATGTCAGTGTTATTTCTTAAAAGTATCATTTCCATGACACAACTAAGGTATGAGGTATACTTTTTCTGCTATTTTTTAGGTTCCAGAAAGAAACTAAAACCACAAACTGGGATGTCTTCAAGGAGGCAGCCATGATGAACAATCTGGTGAACACAGATAAATATACTGAGACAACTATGGCTTACATATCCAAATGCATGGAGATGTAATGAACATCAAAAATATTAAAGTAACAGCCAACCAAAAAACATGGCTAAACAGCAAGGTGTATGAGTTGCTGAGGGCAAGAAAAAAGAAGTTATGTCCTTACTATAACTTTCCATCAGTGTTGTCTTCTTCATTCATTCTTGTCAGATGGGTTTGGTTCCAACCTTCCAGAACCAACTCGGCTGTTATACAGCTTGTGCCAGCCAAAAAACTCTCGAGCTAAGGCTCTACCCATAATGTCCCTATTAATTACCTCAGATAGAGTTTGCAGCCTAGTATAGAAAAGACAGAAGCCCTGTTAAGGTATAACCCTATAACCTCCTAGAACAAGGTCCATTCCTGCAGAAGTCTCTCAGAGGGGCAGGAGGGTGGGATGTCAAGAATGAATGAAGATCGACAACATAGATGGAACGTTATGGGAAGGAAATAACTTCTTTATCTGATGTTGTCAGTCTTCATTTATTCTTGACAGATGGGGCAGAGTCCCCAGCTCCTTTAGATCCTGGGCAGCCCTAAGGAAGGATATTCCTGAGTACCATAGAGCCTAAGGATGCTCTTCCCCTGGAGACTATATCTAATTTTTAATGAGTGATAAAGGTGTGAGGAGTAACCCATGTTGCAGCTGCACATATTTCTTCCATAGAGGCCTTGGCATAAAAGACAGCTGAAGTGGAAACAGATCTGGTGGAATGCACTCTAACCAGAGCAGGTAGTTTGAGTTTAGTCTGATTGAAGACAAAGGTGACACAATATCTAAGCCATCTTGATAAGTTAACTTTTGATACTGGGTTACCCAATCCGGGTCCTATAAAAGATAGAAATAATTGGTCCGATTTTCTAGAAGATTTTGTTCTGTCCAGGTAAAAATTTAATTGTTTGTGGATGTTCATCAAATGTAAACAATATTCACCTTTGTTTGAAAAGTATGGAAAGAAGACTGGCAAATCTATTAGATTCTGATACCATTTTGGGGAGGAAGGATGGGTCGGTTCTTAGTGACACTGTCTCCTTGTGAAATATGATATAAGGATGCCTTACACATAAAGCTTGTAATTCGGAAATTCTCCTGGCAGACATGATAGCCATCAGGAAGAGGGTTTTCCAAGATAAAAATCTGAGTTGCAAGTAGCTGCTGGCTAAAAGGGCTGTCAAACTAGGCACTGTAAAACTAGAGTCAAATCCCATAACGCTATAGGATCTTTGAATGCAGGTTTTAGATGTAAAGTGCCTTTAAGAAAAATTTTGCATAAATGATGAGACATTAAGGAATGATCATCAAATCTGTTATGAAAATTGGAAATAGCTGCTAACTGAACCTTAATTGTGGAAGTGGAGGCTCCTGATTCAAATAAGGATGCTAAATATTCCAGGAACATAACAACTGATGCTAAAAAGGGGTCTATGTTGTTGGTACAGGCCAAAATCGAAAATCCTTTCCATTTTCTAAGGTAAAGTTTCCTAGTGGATGGTTTATGGGAAGCCAGAAGAATCTTTTGTACTGAAAAGGGTAAGTTATTCTGCCTGGCAATTACTGGAAGTGGAGATACCAAGCCATCAGCTTCAGATTTTGGAGACTGGGATGCACCAAGCCCTGTGGGTGAGACAGCAGGTCTGCAGCTGGGTCCAGAATCCAAGAGCAGTGAACCAGATGAGGCCAAAGGAAGGGGAAATAGACTTGGCAGGGGGAATAGAATAAGAATTACTTTGCTTCTCAAACTTTGGGCTTTCTTCAAAAACTGAGGAATCAGTGGCGCAGGGGGAAAGGCATAAAGTAGTCCTGGGGCCAGTTGAGGAGAAGTGTGTCTATCGGGGACTCCCTGTAAGGGGGAATTAGGGCAAAGTAGCTGCTGCATATCTTGTTTATCATAGAAGCAAACAGATCACAGCAAGGCTGGCCCCAATGACAACAGATCATCATCACTATGTAGTGGTTGAGAGACTACACGTGAGGCAGGAGGATGCATCTGCTCAATTTGTCCACAATCATGTTGGAGTTTTCCAGGATAAGCATTGCTATCAGAAAGTGGTTGGAAGCAATAGCCCATTGCCAAATCCTGAGGGCTTCCTGACATGGTGGGTAGGATCTGGTTTCCCCAAGCTTGTTGATGTATCAGACTACCAAGATGTTGTCTGATTGCATTGCAACTGTCCCTGAAGGAAGGACATTCTGGAATGCTTGCAATGCTAAAAGTACTGCCCTCAATTCTTGGATGTTGATGTGCAAATTGGCCTCTTGCGGGGACCAAGTGCCTTGAATAGTAGTTTCCAGATAATGCCCCCCACCCTTTCTGGCAAGTGTCCGTGGTCACTATGGCTTTGGGCAGAGAGGAAGAAAAGGTGCAGCCCCATAGATTTTCTTCTGACTTCATCCACCAGAATAAATCCTTTTTGCAGCAATTTATCAGAATTGGAGAAGACATCGGATGAGTTAAAATCGACCATTTGAATACTAAGAGCCATTGAAGTAGCCTCATGTGGTATCTTGCCAGAGGTACTAAGGTTATAGTTGCTCCCATGGTTCCCAGAGTTTGAAGTAACAGGTGAGCAGGAACTTTGTTTTGGGAAATGATTGCTTGAACTTGTGAACTTAGCTTTATCAGCCTGTGAAGGGGGAGGGAGGCTATACAAGAATCTATATTTAGTCTTGCTCCTATGAACTCTAGATTTGTGTAGGAGTCAACTGTGACTTTTCCTTCTTGACTGAAATGCCTAGTGCATCAGCGAGATGCAGCACGAAGTCTGTGGAGTAAAGCAGTAGATGCCTGGAGGGAGCAGTGAGGAGCCAGTCATCTAGGTATGGAAACATTCAGAATCCTTGTAGTCCCAAGTGAGCTGTTACCACTACCATGCATTTGGTGAGCACCCTGGGTGCTGTGGTGAGACTGAAGGGCAGTGCTCAGAATTGGTAATGACTGGCTCCTAGCCAGAAGTGGAGATATCTTCTGGAGTGTTTGTCCATCTTTATGTGGTAATATACATCCTGAAGATCTACAGAGCACATCCAATCATTCTTCTCCAGAAAGGGAAGAATAAACTAAACTGCAACCATCCAGAATTTTGTGTGTTGTACAAATCTGTTTAGTAGGATGAGATCTAGAACTGGTCTCCAGTCCCCTGTCTTTTTTGGTACTAAAAAGAATCTTGAGTAAAATCTGGACCCTATTTGATCTGGTGAGACTTCTTGGATGCCATTGTTTTGGAGCAACTTTTGAATTTCTACTGCTGCTAGATTCTTCTGACTGGGTGGAACATTGGGGATTCACTTTTGGAACTATAGTAAGTGACTGAAGGGAATGTGGTAACCTCTAGTAATAATTCTCTTCACCCAAGTATCTGAGGTTATCATGAGCCAGGCTGAAAATCTTCCCGTACTGCTTCCAGAGGTAAGCAATCGGGTGACCATTCAGGAGCGCTAGTAGGGTTGTCCAGAAAAGGAATATCTGTTGCCCTGATAATGCAGACCCCCTCTGCCACAGGGAGGGCATCTTCCAGTGGAGTTCCCCCCCTCTGCACTGGGGGAAGTACTCACCATGTCTGTCACGAAAAGACCCTTGGGATTTCTTGAACCACATTTTTTCACTCCTCTGATTTCTAGAATAGGATCTTTGAGGAGTAGAAAAACAAACTCCCACAGCAAAAAGTGTCTTTCAGACTTTTTCACACTTGGCTAGTGTGTCTCTAACTTCAGGGTCAACAAAGAGGAACTGTCAACAGGAGCATTGACGAAGGAAGACTTGAAAGACTCTGCGAAGACACACAAGCACATCCAAGTGTGGTGCTTTATGGCAATGCCTGCACCCACCGCCTTAGATGTCCCTTTGGCCACATGAGCAATGAGCTGCATGGTAGAGTTTGAGATATACTCCAGGGTAGCAAGATGTAAGGCAACTTTATTCCGAACCTCATCAGACACAGCTCCTGCAAGGGTGTCTGAAAGCTCAGTTATCAGATCCCTTTGGATTCTAGTAAAGTGTGCCAAGAAATTCAGGGACCTAATAGGGAAGGTCGATGATGCAAAGACCTGCTTCCCAAATCTGCCCATTGTCCTAGACTCTTGGTTAGGAAGATGGACAGTAGAACTCTCCTCTTCGAGTTCCTTTTTGGTGGCTGCTTCCACCACCCCGGCATCTACTGATAGACCCTTTTTTCTAATGAGGCTGGTCTTCTGGGGCTGTCAAAATTTTATCTGGTCTCTGGGCAATGAGTTCTATGGAATCAGGAGCCTTCCACGCTCACTGAACAATCAGCTTAACTAGATCATCAGCATGTGGGGTCACCCAGGAAGTAGATGGGTAGGCACAAAAAGCTTGCCAGAACACAGATTCCTCAGAGGATGGGGTTTCCAATCACCCCTCTGTTTCAGGATTTCTAGGATGGATCTGAAGGCGACATCTTTAGGGGGTGACTGGGGGGGAACCCTCCCCTTCATCATAATCTGTCTTCCATGACAGATTTTTCTGGTGAATCAATATGCTTCCTCTTACAAGTCCTTTTACAGGGTGGTTGATAAGTGAGAATTTCTGAGGAAGACTCAGAAGAGAAGGGACCATAAACAGGAATGTCTTGCAGCTCCTGTGCCTACTGTCTCAAGTGATTGTGACAGCTGCATGCCAGAGGATACATAAATGTGACACTCCAACATACTAGGAGCCAGCTAGGAACCTCCTGAGACTAAAGCTCTCTCCATGATATGGAAGGCAGGCCCACCTGAAGAGGGATGGGATCCCAGAACTGAAAAAGACAACCTCAGAACTGGGGTCATACCCTGCTCTGATGAGCTGTCACCCAGAACAGGAGCTGGGGGAGGGTTCAAAATTGCTATAGTGTCCTGGGAGGTATAAAAGTCTCAGCTTTCAGCACTCTAGGTTGCTGTGCGGAGGAGGAAGCTGGAACAAAATCAGATGTGAGTGAAGTTGGTGCAGAAGAAATTGTTGGTGCTGAAGAGGTCATTGGAGCCGAAGCAGTGGTCTGCGTCGAAGTTGTCAGTATTGGTACAGTAACCGTCGGTACTGATGAAGACTGAACCATCGATACTGAAGGTCATTTTCTAGTCATTTTAGATACCTTTGTTCTTGGTTCCAAAGACACATACAGAACTGGCAATTTGTATGATTTTAAGTCTTGTGCCGATGGTGAGTTCGGCACAAAATGGCTTTTCTTTTTACGGTCAGGTTTTGACAATTTAGATGTCTAAGGCTTAGAGAGGGCTTCTTCAAAGGAGCATTTTAGCAAGCCTTTCAAAATAAGTTTATTGCATCACTCTTACATGCAGTGACTAGCTGGTGCACACCCAAACAGTATGCACAGGAAAGATACCCATCTGGACTGGATATCTTTCTGCCACAGTCTTGACATTGTTTAAATCCAAATGTCCCTTTTTTTATCCACCATATCAAGTTCACACACACACACACACACACACACACACACACACACACACACACACACACACACACACACACACACACACCAGACAGATGAAGAAGGCAGAGAAAAAAATTTAAACTAAAGGCCTACCAACATTAGTTTACAAAAAGTTACCTAAAAGGGTAGGGAAAGGAAGAGAAGGGATACCAATGATGGTATCAAAGAGTTATCAAAAAGTAAAAGGAAATAGGGGGGAAAAACAACTTACCAAAGATGGTAACGAGAAATAACGTTAGGTAAAGGGGGTGGGTAGATTAATACGGAAAGCACTTACACACTCAAGAAAATAGAAAAAGTGTCAAATATACTAATACAGACAGACTTTAGCAAAAATCGCTAATAGAAAAAAAAGAAGGTATGTTCTTAAAATAAAGTTCCATGTGCATTGTCCATCTCGTCCTTTATTCTCACTTGTGGGGTCGGATCCATCTTGGCCAATCCTCCAGCTCAAGGTCTTCAGCAAAGCTCGTGGGCCTTTTTCTTTACCCATAATGCATTCCTGTATTGACCTCAGATCTTGTTTGCCCCCCAGCAAGACATGGAGAAGAACTTACATAGTAGCAATTTCCAGATGTGTGTGTGTGTGTGTGTGTATATATATATATATATATATATATATATATATATATATATATATATATATATATATATATATATATATATATATACTATAAATTAGAACCAGACTGGAAAGGTATATTCTCAGAGGCTATATGGCCCTGATGAATCCATATTGTGTTATCAAGTCTACCAGGAGTATAGGCAGGAGAAGGAGGGAGGGTTGTGAGACTAAATGACGAGACGGACAACACACATGAAATGTTATGGTAAGAAAATGACTTCTTTATGTGATGTTGTCAATCTCGCCTTTATTCCCACTTGTGGGATCATGTCGCAAGCAACTGAACTCTTGGGTGGCTCATGGGAGAATATTCCTCAGAACCATAGAACCAAAGGAGGCTCTACTCTTAGAAGCCAGATCCACTTTGTAATGTGTAATAAAGGTATAAGGTTTTGCCCAAGTAGCTGCAGCACAGATATTATCCAGTGGTAATTTAGTGTAGAAAAGCTGCAGACATGGCCACTGATCTAGTGAAATGAGCTTTAACAACATTTGAGAGGGCTCTGTTTTTACAGTTGTAAATGTGGGATATGCAAAATGCTAGCCATCTAGATAATGTGACTTTTGAAACCAGTTAACCTTTCCTTGTGTCAGAATATGAGACAAAAAACTGAACTGATTTTCTGAATTCTGAAGTTGTTTAAATAGAAATGTAATTGTCTATGAACATCTAGGAGATGCAAGGAATACTCTCCTTTATATTGGAAGTTGAGAAAGAAAACTGGAAGTTCTGTAGACTGGTTAAGGGTATTTTTCATCAAAACCTTAAGTAGAAAGTATGGATTAGTGCATAACACCCTGTCTTTGTGAAAGATTAGATGTGGAGGTTTTGTAGATAAGGCCTGCAACTCAGATACCCTTTTGGCTGAAGTAATAGCCGCCAGCAACATTAATTTTCCAGGAGAGATATTTCAGGCCACGTGTGGCTGAGTGCTCAAAGGGGGGAATATATAATATTGGATAAAATGAAATTGAGATCCCAATGGGACACTAGATTTTTATATGGAGGTCTTAACAAAACAGTGCCCTTCAAAAAAAGCTCTGCAAAGTCTGTGTGACATGATAGGATGGTCATTTTCTCCTATATGAAAATTAGAGATTGCAGCTAGTTGAACTTTAACTGAAGCTGCCGCTGCTCCATCATTGAAGATCTCTGACAGAAACTGTAAAACAGAATGAACTGATGCTGCAAAATGGGTCTATTTTGTTACAGTTTGCACATATAACAAACTTCTTCCATTTTCTTTTGTAAAGTTTCGAATAGATGTTTTATGAGATGATAAAATAATATTTTTGACTGGGGAAGAGAAGGATGGAAATCTGGCAATTAGGGGATCTGGACCAGCCAAGCTGTCAACTTCAGGGTGTCTAGGTTGGGTTGAACCATTCCCAGTGGGTGTGTCAGAAGGTCTGGAAATGTGTCCAGAATCCAAGGTTTGTCTAGAAGATGAGGCGGAAGAAAGGGAAGAAGATCTGACGAGGCCAGTATGGATCAATTAGGATAATGGTTGTTTCCATGAAACTCACTTTCTGTAGAAACTTTGGAATTAGAGGAATTGGGGGAAAAGCATAAAGAAGTCCCGAGGGCCAGTAGTGAATAAGTGCATCCCTTGGTGACTCCCCCATAGAAGGGATCAGGGCGAGTAGTTGTATTTGGCATTTATGGATGATGCAAAAAGGTTGCAGCCAGGTTGGCCCCATTTGCAGAAGATCACGTCCATAACTTTCTGATTGAGGGACCACTCATGCAGCCATAGAATGGCTCTGCTCAGTTTATCTGCAATGGTGTTGGATTTCCCCAGGATGTGCATTGCTATTTGAAAGTGGTTGCAGCCTACCACCCAATGCCAGACCCTGATAGCATCTCAACAAAGTGGGTATGATCTGGGTCCCCCCTGTTTGTTTATATACCATACTACAGACATACTGTCCATCTGTATTGCAATCATTCCTTTAGGAAGAGAGTCCGGGTATGCTTGCAATGATATAGCACTGTTCTCATCTCTAGGACATTTATATGCAAGTGAGCCTCATGATCTTGCTGGATGCCTTGAACTGTCTTCCCAAGAAAATGCCCCCCCCCACCCTATCTGGGAAGCATCTATGGTCACTGTGGCCAGAGGCTGAAGAGGAATGAAAGGATAGCCTCAAAGTACTGAACGTGAGTGAATCCACCACTGAAGATCTTTATTGCAGGCATTGGTTATCATGATTTTGTAAGACATTGGAAGTTCTAAGACTGACCACTGAGCAAACAGCATCCACTGGAGAACCCTCATGTGGAGACGAGCTAGGGGAATTAGTATGATAGATGCAGCCATTTTCCCTAGGACCTGGAGAGCTAGTTTTGCAGTGGCTTTGAACTTCTTTATTAGAATTCTGACAAAATGACAGAGGTCATCTACCCAGTCTTGTGGAAGTTTTGCTATTTGAGTGGTAATGTTTATCTCTGCTCCCATGAACAGTAAACTTTGTGATGGTTATAGTGCAGGTTTTTTGTAATTGAAGGTAATGCCTAGAGAGGAGCAGAGTTGAAGGATATAATTCCTTGATTGGAGTAGATGATGCCTGGTTGGGGGGGTTATGAGTCAGTCATCCAGGTATGGAAACACGTGGAATCCTTTGTGTCTCAGGTGAGCTGCTACTACTGCCATACATATGGGGAACACTCTCGGGTTGTAGTAATACCAAAGGGCAGAGCTCAGAACTGGAAGTGACTGGCTTCTAGCTGGAAGTGCAAGAACCTCCTGGACCCCCTGTCCATTTGAATATGGTAGTGTGTGTGTCCTGAAGGTCTGCAGAGCAAATCCAATTGTCTTTTTCCAGAAACGGCAGTAGCATCTGCAGTGTCATTATCTGGAACTTTGTCTTCTTTACTGATTTATTCAGATTGATGAGATTCAAAATGGGCCTCCGGTTCCCTGTTCTCTTCGGAAATAAAAAGAATTTTGAGTAAGTTCCATATCCCCTCTAGTCTGCGGGGACTTCTTGGATGACTCTTTTTGTTAGTAACTTTCAAATTTCTATAGTTGCTTGTTCCTTTTGACTGGGTGGAACATCTGTAACCACTTTGTTTCTGGGGATAGAAAGAGAGAAGGGGATGATGAACCTCTGGATATTATGTCCTGCACCCATCTGTTGTTTGTTATCTTTAGCCAGGTTTCTAGGTGCAAGGACAATCTCCTGCAGAGATGAGCAATCGGGCACTCCATCAGGAGCACTGGAAAGGTCACCCAAAGAAAGATTCTCTGGATTCTTGGTTTTGCGGGCCTCCTCTGCCACAAGGGTGGTGTCTTCTGTTATTGTTTCCCCTCGGCCTCTGGGGGAACATTCACACTGTGTGTCTTGATAAGACCTCTGAGATTTTCTGAACAACATTTTCCCACTGCTTTTTTGACCCTTGGGAAAGGGTCTAGTAGGAGTGGAAAAACGTACCCCAATGGCAGACAAGGTATTTCCCTATTGTTCACAGCTAGTGAGCATTTCCTTCACTTTGGGCCCAAAAGGAGAGGAGCTGTCAAAAGGGGAATCAATGAAGGAAGACTTGAAGGGCTCAGCAAACTGCAAAGATGCATCCAGGTCTGCCTCCTAAGAGATACATGAGTCTGCTGCCCTACTCCTTCCATCTGCTACATAAGAAATGAGTCTCATGGCCAAGTTAACAACTGAATTCAAGGTAGCAAGCTGAGCATTGACTTTCTCTACCATTGCATCAGCTACAGCTCCTTGGATGGAGTCTGATAATTCTTTAATCAGGTCCCTCTGCAGTCTAGTGAAGTGAGTGAGATAATTCAGAGATTGCAAAGCAAAGGTCACTGATGAGAATATGCGCTTCCCATACATATCCATGGTCCTAGAATCCTTATTAGGAGGATGGATAGAGGTAGTCATCTCAGAGTGTTCCTTTCTAGTGGCCACTGCCATGACCCTACACCCTTTGTGAGAAAACTTTTTTCTTTTGGGCCAGTGATGTATTTATTTGACCTGCTAGGAGTAGGGTCCCTGGTGTGTGGGATCTCCCAAGCCTTTTGCAAGATTAATTCAACAAGCTCATCGAAAGGAGGAGTAACCCAAAAAGTTGATGGGTGAGATGCAAAGGCCTACAGGAAGACTGACTTCTCAGCTGAAGGGGTGGAGGACTGACAGTCACCTCTCTGTTTTAATATTTCTAGGATGTCTCCAAAAGAAAGATCTTCAGGAGGTGATTGTGGGGACCCTTCTGCTTCATTGAGGTCGGTGTCAGATGTGATAGACTCTTCCAGTGAGTCAAGTTGCTTCCTCTTGCACATCCTCTTCCAACTGAACTCTTCAATGGGATACTCTGGAGAGGTTTCGGAAGAGGGGGCAGTATCATGAGGTACATCCTGAGGACTAACATCTCTGTGGACCTGTGTAGAGGGCCCATGAGAACAAAAAGACACCTCAACTGAAGACGGAGGAAGAACCAAAAAAGATTGTGTTCCAGCCTGCAAAGTAGTCAAAGCCCTCCTCATTGCCTCAAAGGCAGACCCTCTCTGTTCCAAAGAAGTCCCAAGATCCAAAAACATGTTGTTGGAGCCGAAGTTATCTCTGGAG
The DNA here is from genome assembly GCF_019279795.1 of Protopterus annectens. NCBI lineage: Eukaryota > Metazoa > Chordata > Ceratodontiformes > Protopteridae > Protopterus > Protopterus annectens. Next base: position 1,847,298,338 of record NC_056741.1, read on the forward strand.
CACAAGAGAGTAGCTCCAAAGCAGAGGTAGGAACTGAACTCACCCATGCCAAGGCCCCCAGAGGCATGGTCAGATCTGAAGAGATCCGAAAAGTCTCAGCAGACCCAACAGGGGAATGTTAGCTCCCAGAGATTTCCTGCTCCAAAGGCATGGAGACACTCGGGGCAGATGTTGGATCCAAGGAATGTATGGGTCCTGATCCCAACACAGACGCAAGCTGGATATCAGAATCTTCTGACTCCAAAGCAGGGAAGATTGGAGGAGGAGCTTTAACAGAAGAGTGGGTTTGAGTCTGACCAGATTCCTTTGGTCTCTGATCCAAAAGAAGTTTGGCCAAAGTAGGTGTCTTCAAAGGTCTCTCTACGACCCTATCCACATGTTCATCAGATAAACTCCTGGTAGACCTAGTGGACAGAGTATGTGACCTTGATGTAGCTTTTAGTGGGGAAATGAGCCGAGAAGAAATCTCAATATAAGGAGATCAGCTCCTATGTCTATGTCCATTGGAGGTAGTCGGCACCAATGAAGTTTTCCACTCTGTGGGAGTTTTGGAGCTGGGAGGAGATGTCTTCTCTGATAGAGCCTTCGGATCTTTCCATTTTGGATCCTTCTGCCTTGGCTTCAATGAAGATCTCAGCTCCGATGAAGGTCTTTTAGTTGGCTTTTCTAGAGGATCAGGAGATATAGCCTCAGAAAAAGGTGATGTCAAAAGGCCTTTCAAAATCAATTTATTCTTACATTCCATTAATGCTCACTGGTTAAAGTTGTGGCAAATGGAACAAGACTCCTGAAGATGAAGAGCCCCCAAACAATACACATACAAAGTGTATGAATCACTAAGGGGGAATCTTTTTACTGCACTTTTTGCACTTCTTGAAGCCCAAAGGCTTGCTTTCCTGTTTTGGGGACATGAATATAAGAGAGAACAGACAAGAAAAGCAGAATCATTGTAAGAAAGAGAATGCACACACACACACACACACACACACACACACACACACACACACACACACACACAAGCAGAAAACTAAAGACTTTAAACTCAGGAGAAAAAATAGAAATATAGTACTACTACTAAGTTTTTTTTTTAATGAAAGGGAAAAGAAGATAAGAAAATATACAAGATGAAGTAAGGAATGTCCTCTGACTAAAACGGATGTTCCTGGACTCCCTCTAACTTAAACAGACGTCTAATGAGAGAAAGAGCTGGGTAAAGATGTAAAATAAGGAAGTAATTTAAAGGGATTAAAACTAGAGAGAAAGATAACTTTATAGTAAAATAAAGTAGTGAAAAAAGTCTGCACTTAGCCCAGAGCTATAGCTGATGAAACCTCTTCACTGCGTGGCAAACAAGATCTAAAGTAACTAAGGGAATGAATTATGGGTAAAGAATGAGGGCCACAAGCTTTGCTGAAGACCATGAGCTGGAGAATTGGCCAAGATGGATCCAGCGCATCGGATCTGACCAAACAAGTGAGAATACAGGCGATATTGACAACATCACATCAATAATTAAGGTGCTTAGCTGAGAGTATCGGCTGACATGTCTGATTTTCAGAGCAGCAAACAAAATCTGAGGTAATGGAGACAGGGCATTGTGGGTAGAGCATTAGCTCGAGAGTTTCTGGCTAGCGCTAGCAGTATAACAGCTGAGTCAGTTCCAAAAGCTTGGAACTGAACCTATCTGTCAAGAATGAATGAATATTGACAACATCAGATCACTGCTTTCAGGGCAAAGGATAAAAAGGGTCTAAGTGTGGCAAGGGCTAATTTAAAAAAGGGTATCAAGGAGGCTAAGAGGGGGTATGGAAAGAGGATACAAGGATGCTTCAAGGATGCAAAAGATTTAAAAAGCCTGTGGCGTGGTATTCAACAGCTAAATGACTACAAGACCAAGTCAGCTCACTGCAATGGTAGCACTGAATGTCTGGACAATCTAAACACATTTTATGGCAGGTTTGAAGAGAAAAAACAACCTGAAGGCTGTAAAGCATCTCAATGACCGAAAGGAGGCAGTACTTAATTTCAATGCTGTGGATATAAAGAACCAACTGAGAAAAGTGAACCCCAGGAAGGCTGCTGGCCCTGATAACATTATGTGGAAAGTATTGAAAGGTTGTGTAGACCAACTCAGCATAGTCCTGATGGACATCTTCAATACTTTGCTTGTCCAGGAAAAAGTACCAGCATGCTCCAAAGTTGCCAACATAATCCCTCTGCTAAAAAAGGCCAATCCCACCTGCCTAAATTATTACAGGCCAGGGGCCCTTACATCAAATGTAATGAAATGCTTTAAAAGACTGGTTAAATGCATTTGACTACAGTACTACCCCAATCCTCTGACCTACTGCAGTTTGCCTACTGGGCAAACAGATCCACTGCTGATGCCATTTCGGTGGCACTTCACATTGGAGCATCTTGAAGAGAGGAAAAACTATACCAGGCTGTTGTTCATAGATTTCAGCTTGGCATTCAGTACAGTGATTCCAGTGCAACCTATAGAAAAGCTAATCAACCTTGGCATAAATAAAAGGACTGTACAACTGGATCCTTGATTTCCTGACTTGAAGACCACAAAGGACCTGTGCTGGTAACAACACTTCAGGGAGTATTGCAATCAACACTGGAGTACACCAGGGCTGTGTGCTGAGTCCTCTGCTGTTCACAATCCTTACCCATGACTGCTCTGCAAAAACTAGTAACAAGCACATCATCAAATTCGCAGATGACACCATGGTGGTAGGAGTCATAAGTGGTGATGACGAGAGTCGGTATAGGAATGAGTCCAACTCCCTGTTTGAATGGTGCACTAACAGCAATTTGGACCTGAATGTCAATGAAACAAAATAAATTATTATTGACTTTAGGAAGAGCTCTGCCATGCACCTGCCTCTCAAGATCAATTGTGAAGAAGTGGGGAGAGTCCAAACTGCAAAGTTCCTGGGGGTAGATATATCAGAGGTTCTTTCCTGGAGTACAAACACAGGCCAGCTAATTAGAAAAACCCACCAGCGACTACATTTCCTAAGATGGCTGAGAAAACCAAAGCTCTCTATGAATGCTCTAAATACCTTCTATAGAGGAGCCATCAAGAGCATTATCACCAGTAACTGCACTGTATGGTTCGGTAACAGCACAATGGCTGAAAGGAAGAAGCTGCAAAGATTAATAACAGCAGAAAGGATTGTGGGCACTAGTCTTCCTACCTTACAGGAGCTCTCTGAAATGAGATGTAAAAAGAGGTCCCGCAAAATAATGAGTGACACTTCTCATCCAGTGTATGGTTGGTTTGCTAAACTTGCTTCTGGTAGAAGGTTATGGAGTATCTGCTGCGGGACCTCCAGATTCATGAACAGTTTTTATCCAATTGCAATACGACTCATTAATATAGACGTAAATCTGGATATATCAAAACTATAGTAGATTGTTACACCCTCATTCTTTTTCTTTTTTTTTTCCATACAGTAATTTTATTTATTTATTGCATACTAAAATTGATATATTCTCATTCAAGTGCAATTCCAATCACTTCCTTATGTGCAGTATCACCCAATCTCACCTCTGTGGATAGTGTACTTTTCTTTTCATGTGTTAATCATCTAGTGGTCAGTGTTGTCCAGTGTAATAAATAGTGTACAAGCATGTGCATCAGCTACTTAAATATTTACTTTTGTACTATAGTTATTGTTTATTCTTTAATACCTATCATGTCTGTCTTTTTGTGTTTGTTTTCTCCTGTAAAAGAGATGACACACGAAATTTTGTTTAGGTAGCACTTGTATTTCTTAAATAACAATAAAGTTTCTTTAAATCTTGAATCTTTGAATCTTTAGAAGATAGGGAGCTTGGCTTAAAAACTCTGATACCACTTTAGGTATAAATGAAGGATTAGTTCTTTCTTCAGAAAAGGGGATAGGTTGTTCCACTATAAGAGTCTGTAACTCAGTTCTTGCAAAAGTCAGAGGAATTAGTAAGACTATTCTCAATGTAAATCTCAAGTCAGCCCGATGAACTGGTTTAAACAGTATGAGTTAGTTTTTCTAACATAAAATTAAGATCCTAAGTAGGAGGAGTCACCAGTTTTTTAGGAAGCTTTTAATGCAACACCCCTTTCAAAAACATTTCCACATGAGGTTGCATTGAAAGAGAAGGATCCATGGGCAGACAGGGTGAAATGGTTGACAAGTGAACCTTGATTGTGGAGTAAAACAGTCATAGAATAGTAACAACACAAATAATGAAGAATCAGAGAAACTCTAGCATTGAATGGGTGCTGGATCTTTTGTTGGCACCAACTAAAAAAACCTTTTCCATTTACCAACAAATGCTTATCTAATAGCAGGATTTTTGCCTCTTTTAATACCTGTTGCATGTCTTCTTAAGAAAGGTGATAAAAAGGTATAAAAATATTAGGAATCAGTTAGTCAGTTATAGTTATTAAGGTTGGGATGTACCAAACACCACTGGTCTCATGTGAGTAGATTCAGTCAGTGACAAGTTTGTGGTAATCGCCCCTGATCATCCTAAGAGAGAAAAACTGAGCCAGTGTTGCCAGCAACAGCTTCCCCAGAGATGGGCACAACATTCTTAATAAGCAGGGGCAATTTCCCTGGCCCTTCTCCCATGACTGACAAGACTGATTCTCCCTTGCCCACTCAGTGTTCCCCAACATCCATAGAGGATGTGGCTAACACCTGATGTATGGCAGCTGTATGGACTACACCAGTGGGATCTGAAGAACAAGATGAATGATCTGAGGAATCAGCTTTGGCCATAGAAGAATCATCCACCTGAGGATGTAGCAAATTACCAGCCAGCTGTGGTGGCAAAGGCTGCTTAAAAATCTTTTTTTTCTTTTTGTGGCTGGAAGAAGGTCCAAACAAGGGACCAGACCAGTGGTTTGTTTTATAGTTAGGCCAAAAATGGTGCTTGCTTTGCCGGGAAGCTCAGCAGCAGCAGCAGTCAGTAAAATGAGAAAGTAGCAAAACAGTAATTTTTCTCCCTGAGAAAAAGATAGTAAACAAACACTTTAAACACTTTCTCTAGCCCTGAAAAGTAAAATAAACAGTGTATCTACAGAAAAATGTAGTTTTAAACCTTTTTTACCACAAAAGTAAAATATATGCTCTCACTTGACCCCCAAAGCACTGGCGAGAAATCATTTCGCAGCACCTAGGTCCCCAAAAATTTCTTGTACTTAAAAGTACGTACAAGTCACAGGACAATCAAAAAATATTTTTCCTCACTTAAAAGTACTTGTTTCTCACAAAAAGTTACTTTTGACAAGTATTTTTTTCTCTAAAGAGAACTTATCTGCCCAGCAATAAACAGCATTAGCCAACCGTTGATTCTTGAAAGCCTACGAAGGAGCATGATTATCAGTGGCAGGAAAGCTCTGAAGGGCTTAGCACCCAAACCTGACTTTTACACAGCTCAGCTCAAGCTGACTAAAGGTTTGGGTGCATGGAAGGTGCCCTGAAGTTTTGGAAACTGGCTGGCTGTTATATCCTATGCAGGAAGGGTATACATATACACAATAATGCCAGATAATTCTTCAGGGAGGAAAGTGAAAAAAAAAGTAATACATTTAGCATTTTGGGGGTTCAAGCAAGTGTCAAACTGAAGGCCCCCTTGGCACTTCCAGTCTGCAATCACCCTGCCATTGTAACACCACCTAAGCAACCTTTAAGCTCATGATACAGAGGAGTTGCAGACTGAACTGTATCTTCAGTGCTCTTACATTATGTGCACTGCACTATGTTGACTCAGCACACAGGAGGACATTCACAGTAACTGGCATTTAGTTGCAAAGATGATACATTACAGCAACCATATGTTCAAGGTTGGCCTTAGGTAAAATGGTGCCTGCCACTGCCTACTGTTTTACTACCCCTTCTTTTCATTTGCTCCCCATAGTATGCACATTTTATTCTTTTTCTCATGTTTTGCCTTAGTTTTCAGCCTTTTCCAAGAAGTCAAAGTGTTCTATATGATGTGAAGTATGGTTTAAAAATAGAAGTTATGTTCTTACCATAACGTTCCATGTTAGTTGTCTTCTTCTCGCCTTCTTCTTGCTGGATGGGTTCGGAGCCGACCTCGGCTCCGACTCGGTCACTCTAAAGCTCGAGAGTTGGTTCCACCGGCTCGAGGCTCCCCTTATATCCCACAATGCTAGGCGAGAGTTACCTCAGATCTCGTTTGTAAGCTAACCCCAGCTTATGATAGTAACAGTATAAAACAGAATAACTATAACAGAGTCCACCTCTAACAACAGGGAGAAGAAGGGTGACCTACATCCTGAAACAAGAAATATGCATAATAGCATATAGCTAAGAAAGAGGTGGTAGAAAGAGAGGTCACGATCACAACTCCTCTAGGTCTGTCCAGGCCAGGGGGAAGGAGGGTGGGACGCAAGAAGAAGGCGAGAAGAAGACAACTAACATGGAACGTTATGGTAAGAACATAACTTCTATATGTTAAGTTGTCTATCTCGCCTTCATTCTTGCTGGATGGGACCGGGTCCCTAGCACCTTGTCCCGGGTGGCCTAACGGAACAGACTCCTGAGAACAGTGGAACCAAAATTAGCTCTATGCCTAGAAGCTAAATCCAACTTATAATGGGAAATAAAAGTGTGAGGAGTAGCCCAAGTAGCCGCTGCACAAATGGTGTCAATAGGCAGTCTGTCTTGGAAGGCTAGAGAAGTAGCCAAAGCTCTGGTGGAATGGGCTTTAGGTTTATTAGGCAGTTTTGGTGTCTAATCTCATAAACAAGGGTAATCAGAGATGTTAGCCATCTGGATAAAGATACCTTTGAAACTGGAAGTCCCTTTCTGCTTTCCGCATAGGAGACAAACAGCTGATCAGATTTTCTGAATAGTTTCGTCCTGTCCAAGTAGTACCTTAATTGACGATGAACATCCAGGTAGTGTAATTTTTGTTCAGACCTATTTGAATACTCCGCGAAAAAGACAGGAAGGTCAATGCATTGGTTTAGATTTGATGTTGAAACCACCTTAGGCAAAAAGGACGGGTTAGTTTGTAAGGAAACTCTGTCCTTATGAAACACAAGGTAAGGAGAACGACAACTGAGTGCTTGAAGTTCTGAAATTCTTCTAGCTGATGTGATAGCCACCAGAAAGAGAGTTTTCCATGATAATAACTTTAAGGAACATGAAGCTGCAGGTTCGAAAGGGGAAAGAATCAAAGAAGCAAGAACTAAATTTAGGTCCCAAGGAGAAGGAGGATTTCTTACAGGAGGTCTGAGAAGAAAAACTCCTTTCAAAAAGGCTTTGCAGAGTTTGTGGGACATTAGGGCAGATTCAGAAATACCCACATGGAAATTAGAAATAGCTGCCAATTGAACCTTAAGAGTAGATGGAGATGAACCTGCATGGAAGAGTTCAGCTAGAAAATCAAGGACTAGTTGGATGGAAGCGGTGAAAGGATCTATGTCCTTTCCTTGTGCCCAATATGAGAAGCGTTTCCACTTACTCAAATAAATCTTTCGAGTGGAAGATTTATGGGAAGCTATCAAAATATCTCTAACAGAGTGAGATAATTGAGGAAGCCTGGCTACGGTTGGAAGTGGAGGAACCAAGCAATGAGGTTCAGAGAGGGGAGGGAGCGATGAAACTGACCCGACTGATGGATCAAAAGATCTGGAACTAGGTCCAGATTCCACGGTCGCTCCAAGAAATCGATGTAGAAAGGGGAACCACACTTGTCGAGGCCAGTAAGGAGCAATGAGGATCAATGAGGCCTTCTGAGCGATAGCTTTCTGTATTACTTGAGAGATCAGTGGGAAAGGAGGAAATGCATACAGAAGTCCCGGGCCAAACTTGGACTAGCGTCCCTGCTGGGTTGGCCTGGTAAAGGGAATAGAGTGAAGTACTCTCTGCACTTGCTGTTTTGGGGAGTAGCAAAAGATCGCAGCAAGGCTGACCCCACTTGAGAAATATCTCTCTCACTACAGAGTCTTTCAGAGACCACTCGTGAGGCATGAGAATAGCTCTGCTCAACTTGTCCGCAATGTGATTGGACTTCCGGGATGTGCGTTGCTATCAGAAGCGCTGAGAAGAAATCGCCCATTGCCACAGTCTGAGTGCTTCTCGACACAGGGGTATGATCTGGTTCCGCCTTGTTTGTTGATGTACCACACTACAGACATATTGTCTGTCTGGATTGCAATCGTTCCCAAGGGAAGAGAGTCTTGAAGGGCTTGCAACGCTAAAAGCACTGCTCTCATCTCCAGAACATTTATGTGCAAGTGGCATTCGTTTGGTTGCCATGTGCCCTGGACTGTCCTGCCCTGATAATGCCCCCCCCACCCGATCAGGGAGGCATCCGTTGTCAGAGTAGCAACCGGAGGAGGTGGAACAAATGGTCTCCCAACAGGAGCTGGGGAAGACATCCACCACATGAGATGCTTTTGCACGCTTGCGTGATCATAATGGTGTGAGACATTGGAAGTTCCTGGTATGACCATTGAGAAAAAGCATCCACTGAAGGATCCGCATGTGGTATCTGGCCAATGGGAGGAGAGGTATGGCCGCTGCCATGATTCCCAACACCTTTAGAACTAACCTGGCCTTGGCTCTGTTGTTGTTGAGAAGAAGAGACACCAACTTTGAATGTCTGATATCCTTTGGTTCGTTAGTGTTGCAGACATGTTTACAGTATCTAAATTTAGCCTATGTAGGTAATAGTACAACAAGGCGACAAAACAGACTTTTCGCAATTTATTGAGATACCCAGTTCTTGACAGACGCGAAAAGTGTAATCTCTGGCCATCAAAAGGAGATGCTTGGTGGGAGCTGTGAGGAGCCAGTCGTCCAAATATGGAAACACCTGGAATCCTTGTCGTCTCAGGTGAGAAGCTACCACTGCCATGCATTTGGTAAACACCCGGGGGGCAGTGGTGAGACCAAAGGGCAGGGCCCTGAATTGAAAATGACTGGTTCCCAGCCTGAAGCGGAGGAATCTTCTGGAGCGCCTGTTCATTTTTATGTGATAGTAGGCGTCCTGAAGGTCTATAGAGCACATCCAGTTTCCTTTTCCCAACAGGGGAAGAATGGATTGCAGCGTGACCATCCGAAATCTTGTTTTCTTGACTGATCTGTTCAAGATACTGAGATCCAAAATTGGTCTCCAGTCCCCTGTTTTCTTTGGAACTAAAAAGAACCTTGAGTAGATTCCGGATCCTAGTTGGTCTGCTGGCACTGGCTGAATAGCTCTTTTGCAAGCAGTTTTGAAATTTCCAAAGCTGCTATATCCCTTTGAGCGGGTGGAACATCTGGAAGGGATTTTTTTGACTGACTTGGAAAACGAAGAAAGGGAATAGAATAACCTTCGGAAATGATGGACTGTACCCATTTGTCTTGTGTCAAGGATAGCCAGGCTTCTGGGTACAGTGACAATCTTCCCCCGACTGCCTCCGAAGATGGGCAGTCGGGCAACACCTCAGGGATGCTGAAAGGGCTTATCGGAAGACGTTTCTCGATTGCCCTGGTTCTGCAGACCCCCTCTGCCTCTAGGGCGACATCTACCATTGTTGTTCCCCCCTCTGCCTCTGGCGGGGAACCGACTCTGTGATTCAGGTGAAGTCCCTTGAGATTGTTTACGGAACCACATCTTTCCCCCCTTCTGGCCTTTGGGGTAAGGCCTAGAAGGAGTGGAAAAACGGACTCCGACAGCAGAAAGGGTCTTGCCATCCGTCTCGCACCTAGTCAGGGTTTCTTTCACTTGTGGACCAAAGGGATGATCCATCAAAGGGAGTTTGTGAAAGACGTCTTGAAAGGTTCCAAAATTGCATAGCCGCATCCAGGCGTGCCTACGTAAGGCTACCCTGTTCCTCGGCTCTGCTCGCTCCATCAGCCGCATAAGAGAGGAGGCATGGAGGAGTTGGAAATAGAATTAAGGATAGCCAGCTGCGTGTTCATTTTTTCTTGGAAACCCGCAGCTGTAGGGTCCTTAAGCATTTCACTCGCTTCTTTGATAAAGTCCCTTTGAAGACGAGTGAAATGGCACAGGTAATTCAGTGAACGCATAGTAAATGTCGCTGAGGAGAACATCCGCTTCCCGTACCTATCCATGGACCTAGATTCCTTGTTAGGTGGATGGACAGGCACTGAAGGATCAGCCAGTTCCTTCTTTGTGGCAGCTACCACCATAGCATCCACAGAGACTCCTTTTGATAAAAATTCCTTGTCTGCTGGAGCTGTGATGAATTTGGAGGGTCTCCTGGGAGTGGGGTCCACTGAATCAGGAGCCGTCCATGCCTTTTAGCAACCACCTGCATGAGGGGGTCAAGGGGGACACCCAGGAGGTGGAAGGACGAGAGCCAAACGCCTCAAGATACACAGATTCGTCCTCCGAAGGGTTGAGGGCTGGCCAATTTCCCTCTGTTTAAGGATCTCCAGAATGTCTGCAAAGAGACATCTTCAGAAGGGGAACGGGGAACCCTCAGAATCATCCAGATCTGTGTCGCACGTGATAGACTCAGGTGAGTCAATGTGCTTCCTCTTGCACTTCCTCTTCCGAGGTGGCTCTTCTGCCAAATCAGGAGAGGCCTCGGAAGAGGATGAAATCCCACAGGGGCTCCTGAGGAGTTGGCTCTCTGCGGTCCGGGATGAGGGAGTGAGTCGACTTACCCTGAGGCAGCATAGAGGGAGGGGCTGACGGAGCCGACTGTGGAGTAGAGCCAGGCTCTAACACACTCCGCATGACCTCGAAAGCACCCCTGTCAGGCAGAGCCAGAGGTCCCAGCTCCGAGGAGCTAAAGACCCCCCTCGGCACCGACAGTGATGGCTCCGAGGCCGATGTCGGAGCCGAACTCACCAGCGCCGAAGCACCGAGAGGGAGAGGGGGGTCGGACAAGGGTCCGATGCCACTCACCCCCTCGGAACCGACGAGGGAAGTCCGGCACCGAGATTCCTCCATGGAAGAAAACGGAGCCGACGACGGAGCCGAAGACACTTGTCTCGGCTCCGAGGTGACCACAGTCTCGGTTCCGACACGACCCGGCTCCGAGCTCAAGAGAGTCGAAGGAGGAAGGAGTTGATGGACCGGGACAGGCACCGACTGATGAGTCGGGCTCTGAAGCATCTGGGCCAGTGCCTCAGACTTGAGTAGTCGACTCACCACCCTCTGAAGGTCATGATCGGACAACCTCGATGACCTAGAGGAATGAGACCTTTGGCTCTGTTCAGACAGCAGGGGAGAACCTGGAGCCGAATGAACGGAGCCAAGAGAAGGTGACCTAGACCTCTTTCTGGTTGTCGGCTCCGAAGGTCTTGTCGGAGCCGACACAGGTACCTCGATAACCTCGGCTCCGGCCCGGGCCGAGGGAGCCACAGAAACTGTGGACTGAGTCTTATCGGCTCCAGCCGGAGCCGATAAAGGCAAAGGTTGAACAACCTGAGGTCTCGGCTCAGAAGCCGGAGCCGAAGACCTCGATGCCTTGGAGGGCTTCCCTGTTGAGACAGACAGGGAATCCTCAGGCTTCAACAAGCCTCTCAAAATGAGCTTGTTTTTTCTTTCCTGCAGGACCCTGGGGCTGAAGCCATGGCAGACAGCACAGGAGTCCTGCAGGTGCAAAGGCCCCAGACAATAGACACAAGAAGTGTGAGCGTCTGTCAGAGACATTTTCTGACAGCACGCATCACACTTCTTGAATCGAAGACCTTTGCTTCTTTAGACATAGCCTAACTGGTGAACACAAACACACACTCAAACACACCAGTTATACCCTGTCAAAAAACACAATTATAGTAAAAATATGCTAAAAATAAGTACAATAAGCAGTAGTACACTACACAAACACTCCCTAGGGAAGGGAAGGCCTAAGGCCCAAGGGAAGAACTAAAAGTTCTTTTGACAAGAAACGGGAAGAAAAAAGGTTCGGGGATAGAGTTTAATAAACTACACTAATTTAGGAATAATTAAACTAAAAAAGGGGAAACAAGAGTAACTTTTTATAGAAAAAGCTAAAACTTACCAGGAACCGGTAGAAAAACCAACCTCGAAGCTGTAGCGGCAAACGAGATCTGAGGTAACTCTCGCCTAGCATTGTGGGATATAAGGGGAGCCTCGAGCCGGTGGAACCAACTCTCGAGCTTTAGAGTGGCCGAGTCGGAGCCGAGGTCGGCTCCGAACCCATCCAGCAAGAATGAAGGCGAGATAGACAACTTAACATTGTTATTTTACAACCTTTTTATCCAATGATCACCTGAATAAATGTTATAATTAAGGAAAGAAAATTCAGTGTTGCTGTTCAAGTTTGTTTGCTTGCATCCTTTTAACACACCTTACCTGGCCAAGATAACACAGATCCAAAGGGACTGGGGACTGCCAGGCCTCCAGAAACCATATGGCTATAGATGCTCTGATGTGTTCAACTTTTTGAGCCAGTGGTGGCCTGAACAAAAGTCATGACTAAGAAAAGAATTTGAGTCTTATTTTTTCTTTCCTGTAACACATAAGGTTTGCCCAAGGCTTTGGTTCAAAGCTGACAAAGCAGCAGTGCATAAGAAAATAAGACAAATGTTTGATAGGATACATAAATCCTATCTGGGAATACTGCCTGCCTCCGTACCCCCCTCCCCCAGAAAAAAAAAAAAAGAATAGAGTTGCTGTCTGCACATCCCTTTGGTGTTAGATTAGGATCAAACCAGAGGTTTAAATGGCCACAGTCATATTTCAGGTGACTACTATTGTACACACACACACACACACACATATATATATATATATATATATATATATATATATATATATATATATATATACATATATATTAAGCCTCCTCATTCCTCAGCCATTGCTCCTGAAAGGTAGCCACCTGTATTTGTGTGTGATGTGTGATTCTGTGGAAAGTGGATAAATAATGCTCACTGGAATGTATTCCAACTTGTTGCTCCAAGACAGTAAACTGCACTTACACAAGCTATGGTAATCTTCTTTGTACACCTCTGTGGTCTGTGAGAAAAGTAAAAGGAAACTCTGTGAACTAAAGGAAATAGCTAATATCCTAGCTAACAAATTTAGTGCAAACCTTACTACACTCACAGTTATAGCTGTCCTACAGATTCTACAATCCCAGCCACACCCTTTTATTACTATGGAACAAGTTCTCTCAGCCCTTTCAAAAACTAAGAATACTTTGTCCATGACCCTGACAACATACCGGGTTACCTGATTATCAATGCCAAATATGGCCTTTCTGAACCCTAATTTAAACTCTTTATTCTAAGCCTTTCCACTGGTTACATTCTTGAAGTCTAAAAAACAGCTATTATAATGCCATTACACAAGGATGTGCCAACCATGGACCTTAGTAAATACAACCCATTAGCCTAACTGCCATCATATGCAAAGCTATGGAGACCATTATCTCAAATTTCATTAATCTGGACATTGAAAATATCTTAACTATAGACCCTCATCAATTTAGCTTTATCGAAGGAAGATTCCACCTCTTTAACCTCATTAACTTCCTTGAAAAATATACTGAAGCAGTACTTCATGGTTATACAGTGCCTACAGCATATATAGACATAGTCAAGGCCTTTGACACTGTGTTCCTTACAAGAATTACTGATAAACTGTAAATCTAAATAGAAATCCTTATATTGCTGGAAGGATAGTTACTTGGTTGTCTAAAAGAACCCAGGTGGTTAGAGTAGCAGGTGTCTCTTCTGAAAGCAAAAGAATTACCAGTGGTATATCACAGGGCTCAAGTTTTGGGCCATCTCCTATTTCTCACACCTTCAGGACAGCATTTCTGGCCTATGGTTAATTAAGTACTAGGATGACTGCAAAGTTGGTATTGTTATCTGTTCTTCAACTGATTCACAATTGCTCCAGTATGACTTAGATCATGTTAACAATTGGTGCAAGGACAATGGTCTCAAATTAAATGTAAAAAATGTAGCAAAACCAAAATGGCTTCATTTGCCATATAGGAGATGCACCCCTCCAATCAGACACTGATGTAAGGGATCCTGGTACTCTTGTTAATAATTCCTTATCATGTTTCCACAGTAGTACAGAAAGCCCTTTAAGTGGCCTATGTAATTTCCAAAGGAATCTTCACAACATACAAAGAAGTCTTAATTCCTTTTACTCATATTTTATCAGATCCATTATTGAATATAATGTATTTATCTAGACATATCACATACCTTGAGAGACTTCAGAAATTCATAAATAAAAAGATCAGTGGCCTCAAAAATCTTAGTTATCAGGAGAGACTGGCAACAATTTCTCTGTACTCAGTCTCTTACAGATTTGGATGCGTCTTACATATGTGGAGATCTATGTGTAGCCTTTTGTTCCATGGAAGATCTAACCCTATTTGATCTCGTATTCCTTCACAAAATAAGAAGTTATGTACCTACCATAACGTTCCATGTTAGTTGTCTTCTTCTCGCCTTCTTTCTTGTTGGATGGGTAGGGAGCCGATCCTCAGCTCCGACTCGGCCTATACTATAGCTTGAGAGCTATTTTTACCGTCTCGAGGCAGCCCTATATCCCACAATACCATGCGCTAACTCTCCAGATCTCGTTGGCAGCTAACACATAGTATAGTTTTATTGTTACCAAAAAATAAGCCTTTATATAAAGATATGGTCTTCCTGCTGGTAATACTCATGATATGGATAACTCTGGATAACTATGTATCATGAAAGAGAAGGACTCGGAGACCTACAAGTCTGTCCAGGCTAGGGGACAGGAGGGAGGGACGCAAGAAAGAAAGCGAGAAGAAGACAACTAACATGGAACGTTATGCTAGGTACATAACTTCTTAATGTTAAGTTGTCATTCTCGCCTTCATTCTTGCTGGATGGGACAGCGTCCCTAGCACCTTGGTCCTGGGTGGCTCAATGGAACAGACTCCTGAGTATGGTGGAAAAAAAGTCAGCTCTATTTCTGGAGGCTATATCAAGTTTGTAATGGGTAATAAAAGTATGTTGAGAAGCCCATGTAGCTGCTGCACAAATGGCATCTAACGGTAACCTTGCTTGAAAGGCTGTTGAGGTTGATAGTGCCCTGACTGAATGAGCCTTAGGTCTTGAAGGAAGTTGTTTGTTTCTCAACTCGTAGACAAAGGTAATGATGGATGCTAACCATCTGGAAAGAGTTACCTTTGATACCGGAAGTCCTTTCTTTCCTTCAGCATAAGAGAGGAAGAGCTGTTCTGACTTTCTGAACTGTTTTGTCCTGTCTAGATAATACCACAGTTGACGATGAACATCCAAGGAATGTAGTTTCTGTTCAGCCCTGTTTGAATAATTTGGGAAGAAAACAGGCAAGTCAATGGTGTGGTTCAGATTTGATTCAGATGAGACATTTGGTAGGAAGGAAGGATTCATTCTGAGAGCTACCCTGTCTTTATGAAAAACCAAATAAGGGGGACGGACAGACAAGGCCTGAAGTTCCAATACCCTTCTGGCAGATGATATAGCCACCATAAACAGAGTTTTCCAAGAGAGAAGCTTGAGGGAACAAGAAGCTGCAGACTCAAAGGGAGGGAGAATTAATGAAGTTAACACTAAATTTAGATCCCATTGTGGAGGAGGATCCTTAATGGGAGGTCTGAGCAAGAAGATGCCCTTGAGGAAAGCTTTACAGAGTTTATGTGACATAATATTGGTTTCCGAGAGCCCTACATGAAAATTGGCAATGGCCGCTAGTTGTACTCTGATAGTGGCCGACGACCCTGAATGAAAAAGCTCCGCTAGAAAATCTAGAACTTTATGAATTGGTGCATTAAAAGGATCTAAGGACCTAGCTTCTGCCCAGAACGAAAAACACTTCCATTTACTCGCATAAGTCTTCCTAGTATTGAACTTATGGGAGGCAAGAATTATATCACGGACAGGAAGAGAAATAAAGGGAAGCCTGGCTAAGGTTGGAAGTGGAGCAACCAAGCTGTGAGGTTGAGAGAGTGAAGAGACTGGTGCAGCTTGCCCGTCAGATGGGTCAAAAGGTCTGGAAATGGCTCCAGATGCCAGGGCTGTTCCAGTAGATGACGGTGCAGGAACAGAAACCATACTTGTCAAGGCCAGTATGGGGCAATGAGGATCATTTTGGATCTCAATGCGGTTGCTTTCCGAATTAACTGCGGTATCAACGGAAAGGGGGGAAAAGCGTATAGAAGACCCTGAGGCCAATCGTGGACAAGAGTGTCTCTGTGGGGATGGCCTGGTAGAGGGAAGAGTGTGAAGAAGTTGAGGCACTTGCTGTTTTGAGGTGTTGCGAAAAGGTCACAGCAAGGCTGGCCCCACTTCTGGAAAATTCTCTCTGCTACCGCTTGATTTAGAGACCACTCGTGAGGCATGAGAATTGTTCTGCTCAGTCTGTCCGCTATGACGTTGGACCTCCTGGGGATGTGCGTTGCTATCAGAAACCGCTGAGAGGAGATCGCCCACTGCCAAAGTCTGAGTGCTTCTCAACATAGGGGGTAGGACTTTGTTCCGCCCTGCTTGTTTATGTACCACACTACAGACATATTGTCCATTTGAACTGCTATAGTCCCTGTGGGAAGAGAGTTCTGAAGGGCCTGCAACGATAAAAGCACTGCTCTCATCTCCAGGACATTTATGTGCAGGTGGCATTCTAATTGTTGCCATGTGCCCTGGACAGTCCTGCCCTGATAGTGCCCCCCCACCTGATCAGGGAGGCATCCGTTGTCACCATGGCAACTGGAGGGGGAAGAACAAAGGGTCTGCCCTAAAGAAGTTGAGGGGAGACCATCCACCAGGAGAGGTGTTGTTTGCAAGTTGGGGTTATCAAAATGTTGTGAGTCATTGGAAGCCGTTGATAGGACCACTGAGAAAAAAGCATCCACTGGAGAATTCTCATGTGGAAGCGGGCTAAGGGGAGAAGGAGAATTGCCGCTGCCATGAGGCCTAATGTTTTCAGTACTAACTTGACTTGAATTCTGTTGGACTGAAACAGAAACTGAACATTCCGCCGTATGTCTGTCACTCTCTGAGGTGGTAATGTTGCAGACATTTCTATGGTGTTTAACATGGCGCCTATGAAGTTTATACATTGACAAGGCGACAAGGAGGATTTTGCAAAATTTATGGAAATACCTAGTTTGTTGCAAATGCAAATGGTGTAATCCCTGGCTATGATAAGATGCTGCTTGGTGGTAGCGGTAATGAGCCAGTCGTCTAAATATGGAAACACCTGGAATCCTTTTTGTCTCAGATGAGCCGTGACCACTGCCAAACATTTGGTGAACAACTGGGGGGCTGTAGTGAGACCAAAGGGCAGGGATCTGAATTGGTAATGACTGGCTCCCAGCCGGAAGCGGAGAAACCTCCTGGAGCGCCTGTGTATCTTTACATGATAGTATGCGTCCTGAAGGTCTAACGAGCACATCCAGTTGTCTCTGCACAAGAAGGGCAGAATGGACTGCAGCGTTACCATCTGAAATTTTGTCTTCTGCACAGAATTGTTCAGTCTGCTGAGGTCCAAAATGGGTCTCCAGTCTCCTGTCTTTTTTGGTACCAAAAAGAACCTGGAGTAAATTCCGGATCCTAGCTGGTCTGCTGGGACTGCCTGGATGACTCTTTTTTCTAACAGCTTTTTTATCTCTAGCTGTGCCTGACCCCTTTGTGCAGGTGGTACGTCTGGGAGGGGTCTCGGCGATTGGATCGGAGGAGAAATGAAGGGGATTTTGTAACCCTCAGATATGATCGACTGTACCCATTTGTCTTGAGAGAGGGATTGCCAGGCTTCCGGGTACAGAGATAATCTTCCCCCGACTGCCTTTGAAGGTGGACAATCGGGCAGCTTCTCTGGGATGCTGAAAGGGTTGGTCAGGGAAGGATTCCCTGGAACCCTGGTTCTGTTGACCCCCTCTCTCCCTGGGGCTGCATCTATTATTGTTCCCCCCTCTGCCTCTGGGGGGAAGTTCACCAAGTGTGGCAGGCACGACTCCCTGTGGTTTGCGGAACCACATCTTTCCACCCTTCTAACCTTTAGGGTATGGTCTAGATGGTGTGGAAAAGTGGACTCCCATGGCAGAGAGAGTCTTACCATCTTGCTCGCACCTGGTGTGGGTAGTCTTCACCTGAGGTCCAAACAACTCTGAACCATCAAAGTGTTGGTGAAGGATGCCTTGAAGGGATCAGCAAAATTACAGAGTCGCATCCAGGCGTGACGTCTCAATGCAACACCTGTGCCTGCGGCCCTACTCGCTCCATCAGCTGCATAAGAGATAAGCCGCATGGAGGAGTTGGCAATGGAATTTAGGGTAGCAAGCTGGGAGTTAATCTTGTCCTGATACACCGCAGCAGAAGGATCCTGTATGGTTTCACCCAGTTCTTTGAGCAAATCTCTCTGAAGGTGGATGAAATGACATAAATAGTTCAGCGACCGCATGGCAAAGGTCACTGAAGCAAATGTCCGCTTACCATACCTGTCCATAGTCCTAGACTCTTTGTTAGGAGGATGAACAGGTACAGAAGGATCAGCTAATTCCTTCTTAGTGGCGGCTGCTACCACCATAGCATCTACCTAGACACCCTTGGTCAGAAATGGTTTGTCTACCGGAGCAGAAATAAATTTAGAAGGCCTCCTAGGAGTAGGTTCCATCGAGTCAGGAGCTGCTCACACCTTTTTGGCCACTACTTCCATCAGTGGATCGAAAGGAGGGGACACCCAGGAGGTGGAAGGGCGAGACCCAAAAGCGTCAAGGTAAACCGACTCATCCACGGAGGGTTTGAGGGTGGACCATTTCCCCATCTGTTTTAGGATCTGTAGGATGTCTGAAAAGGAGACATCCTCAGAGGGGGATCTCGGGGAACCCTCCGACTCATCCAAGTCGGTGTCCAAAGTGAGAGACTCTGGGGGAGTCTATGTGCTTCCTCTTGCACTTTCTTTTCCTAGGGGGTTCCCCTGAAACTTCAGGGGAGGCCTCGGACGAGGAAGAGACACCCAAAGTGGGTACCCTGTGCTTTGGATCTCTGCTATCAGTTTCAAGAGGATGACCAGAGACCGTAACAGGCACTGTAGAGGGAGGAGCTGAAGGAACCAACCTTGGAGCGGACACCGGATCCAGCACGCTCCTCATCACCTCAAAGGCTCCCCTATCAGGCACCGAAGACAGCCCTGGCTCCGAGGATACCAGGACCACCCCCGGCGCCGACAGAGAAGGCTCCGAGAATGATGTCGGGGCCGAACTAACCAGAGCCGATGCTCCGAGAGGGAGAATGGGGTCAGACAAGGGTCCGATGCCACTTGTCCCCTCGGAGCCGACGATGGAGTCTCAGCACCCGGACCTCTCCATGGACAGCACCAATAAAGAGGTCAGAGCCAACGACGTTGGAGCCGAAGGTGGTAGTATCGGCTCCGACGTGGGCAAGGTCCCGGTTCCGACAAACTCCAGCTCCGAACTCAACTGAAGAGTCGGAGGAGGAATCGAAAGTGGTACCGAGGGAGCCACAGTCTGATGAGATGGGCTTTGAATTATTTGGGCCAGTGCCTGGGACTTGAGGAGTCTACTAACCACCCTCTCAATGTCATGGTCGGACAGTCTAAAAGACCTGGAAGAATGAGTCCTATGACTCCGCTCCGACAGTAAGGGCGATGCTGGAGCCGATCGAACGGACTCTACTGAGGGCAATCTAGAGCGCTTGCGCACTGTTGTTGGCTCCGAAAAGGGTTTCGGAGTGGGCAAAGTCTTGCTCGCATCGGATTCGGCCAGAGCCGATGTCGGAGCACTTTCGGTTCTGCCAGCCGTCGACTCAGAAGCTGGAGCCGAGGGTTTGGCGGGCTTGGGTGACTTCCCCGAGCCAGACTTAGATGGGGAGTCGTTGGGCTTCAATAAGCCCCTCAAAATCAACTTATTACGGTGCTCCTGCAAGGACTCTTGAACTAAATCCATGACAAACGGAACAAGAGTCCTGCAGGTGCAAGGGTCCTAAACAATAAACACAAGAAGTGTGACCATCTGTCAGAGACATCTTCTGACAGCACGAGTCACACTTCTTGAATCCTGAAATCTTAGTGTCTTTAGACATTATGGTGGACACTAAGAGTCAACACAGTCAGCACTCACAACTCACACTCAAACTCTAACACAAGGGGAGAAGTTAAAGGACTGACTCACACACACACTAAAAAGTGGAACTATAGGAAAAACTATAGAAAAGCTAAGGCCCGTCTATAAGTTTGGCTAAAAAGGGGGGGAAGGGCTTAACAAAATTTTAAGCTAATAAGATTTAAGGATTAGGTAATACAGTGGGGAATATAATTAGATAGGGAAATCTAAACTTTTACCTAAAAAACTACACAAAAAGTTCTTAACTGACCTGAGCCGGTAAAAATGCAATCTCGCAGCGAAGCGGCAAACGAGATCTGGGGAGTTAGCGCATGGTATTGTGGGATATAGGGCTGCCTCGAGCCGGGAAAAATAGCTCTCGAGCTATAGTATAGGCTGAGTCAGAGCCAAGGATCGGCTCCAAACCCATCCAGCAAGAATGAAGGCGAGAATGACAAGTTAACATCTAATGTTACATCAAATATTCAGTTAAATGAGTAAAGCCTTCATCAGGAGATAGATAAGACAGGCTGGCATGAAAGACTTGTATCCCAACATATCCCTCACCTTGGAACAAACTTACAATACATATCAAGTAGAGTAAAATCCTTGCCACCTTCAAGGGAAACCTAGATAATTTGACAGGCAGCCTCAAATTCTCTCCCATTCTATCTTTTCTTGTCTTCCTTGAGGCAAGAGGGAAATTTTGAATAGTTTTTTTCTTTTTTTTGGCTAGGCTTGAAATTGTCTTAAGGTCGATTACCTAATACTCACCTGTGAACTTAAATAATGGTGACTCTGTCACCAGTCTCAACACAAGATATATTGACCCACTGTGCATATCACAGAGATATAATTGTCAAGAAAATTAGATAGTTTATGTCAATACCATGCCCAGCCCCCCAAACAGGCTGCAGCAACCTACACACTTCTGAGTAGGGCTGGTTTTAGCTTGGGTGTGGTTGACGACAGAGGCCACAATTAGGTCTATGTCAAAATTCATTTATACAGTTTAGGGTATGGGGACCACCAGACCTCTGGAAGCTTTAAAGGTCGTTATGTTTGGTGATGTAGTTTGTGTCTTATTCTTGAAAGATTACTTGTTAACTACATTTTTCTACTGCTATCCAGAAGAGTTATCCACCATAACTGTGTATGTGTATGCACAGATAAAATCAGCGACATTTTATATACACACATGCAAGCACACACACATGCACACATTGCACATTCAAAACCAAAATACACTTATTGTGAGCACTTTCATTTAGCCTATACCAAACTTCATCAAACAATTAAATAAGTGTAAGTCCACTTATATAGCCCGCCAAAAATTTAAAAGAGGAAATTATGTCACTAATTTAACATCCTTGAACATGGTATCTTTAAATATTAAAAAATTAATTTCTAAGAATAAAAGCAATAACATCTTCCAAAATACGTAATGCATAATATTTATAACACGTATCATTAATCACATAGAACAATATTGATGGATTAAACAACTGTATATTATGAATAAATAACAATATTTTTTTAAATAAATAAATGAATAAATAGAATTAAAAAATACATCCTAAAATAATTTTATTTTATTATTTTATTCATCTATCCAACACCTTTAACTTTAATATGCTATTAATAGTACTATACTCATTTATACCTGGCCAAGCATATGCATTTAGCTTAAACAATTTGCCATGAGAATTCTCTTTTCTCAAGTTGTAACGTCCAAGGGCCACCTCTTGGATTATGAGGTACCTGCTCAATTATTACATATTGAAAATAATGACCTTCATTGCTATTAGCATGCTAGGCCAGAGCATTAGTCAGCTTTTGCACATTCACCTTTAGGGAAACTGTAGGAATGCCAGTTCACCTACTGCATGTCTTTGATATGCTGGAGGAAACCAAAGCATGTGGACAGATACACACAGAGACTGGGATGGCAAGCAGACTCCACATAGAAACAGACACCACCAAGAACTCAGCCAGAACAAAGTGCTGTGAAATGGCAACATTATTCACATTGCCCCTGTGGCAATGAGCATTTGCTTTCACTATCATCTTCTCTCTGTCAAACCAACAAAGATTGCCACCTGTCATGTGTAAGGTCTGTATTTGTGATAGTAAATTAAAGAAATTACAGCTAACTTGTTACTCTTAAATACACTGCAACCACACACACACCCACACACAATCATAATGGCAGTGCTGATAATGTTTGCGATAGAAAATGAAATGTTATATCCAGCTTGTTATTCTTTCACTGCAACCCCTCCACACACACACACACACACACACACACAAACACGCATGCATGCACGCACGCACGCACACACACACACACACACGCACAAACACACGCACATACACACACACACACACACACACACACACACACACACACACACACACACACACACAAGCATAAGCCATAGCAATAGCAGTTTTATACTGATTTCAGCAAGTAACAATACCGCATAACATTGCCACATCAGACTATTGATTGTTCGTTAACAGTCATCAGAAATAATTCATACCTGTCACTGTCCCTGATTTTACAGAATATTTCTGATTTTGGCTCATATTTTTGCACTGACCTATATAAAAAATGTGATTTGCTAGTAAATCATTTGAAGCTGTGGTGGTGCAGTGGTTAGCATTGTCGCCTCACAGCATGAGGTTCTCCCATTCGATTCTCGGCTGGAGCGCCTTCTGTGTGGAGTCTGCATGTCGTCCCCACGGTCAAGTGATGTTAAAAGACATGCAGGTAGGTGCGAGCGTGAATGGGCATGCCTTCATTGAAGACTGAGCGTCGGGCTGGCAACTCGGCACCATAAAAATCCACTGCCAATCATGAGCGGCCCGGAGTTCCACTGTGGCGACCCCTAACTGGGAAAAGCCGAAAGTCAAAAAAAAATTTGCTAGTAAATCATTCAGTCAGAAATGCTCAATAATGCCATACCAGATTTTCTTACTTTTTATTATCCAGATATGTATGCTGATGAAAAATGTGTTATTCTATTAATTTTTAAAATGAATTAGAGTAATATTTAAAAATTGTTCCTGATTGTAAACCTTTATTTTGCCATTCTTTTTGTCTTTGCCCAGAATTCTTGAGCAAAAACGTATTTTTATTTATTTATTGATGTTTGTTTACCGGGAAAGTCCACTGGGCCAGAAAGAGACAATTTTCAATGGAGGCCCAGGGAGAAAAGCTCCACTATTACAATAACAATTAAATACAAGTTTCAAAAGTACAAACATTTGCAGCAGAAGTTGAAAAGTAACATGTACAGCTTAGGACAGAACAAAATTCAGTAGTTTCAAAAGTAGGCAGAAGCATCTCAATTCTGTTTTGCTTATAAGAGGTTACACAATATGATACAGATAAAAAAAATCCAGTCTAGCATAAAATCAGCAGAAGTCGAAAAGTAACATATGTACAGCTTAGGATAGAAGAAAGTTCAGTAGTTTCAAAAGTAGACATAAGCATCTCAATTCTGCTTTGCTTATAAGAGGTTACACAATATGATACAGGTAAGTATAGATGAAATACAATGTTTCATACAGAATTCAATCTGCAGAGGATTACATTTATTTGCAGGGACTGCCCGAAGGAAGTTCTCACTTCAATAGATTGCTATTAGTATGGTAAGGTAGACTGAGGTGAAACATAAGAAGCAAGAGAGAGAAGAGAGAATTTGAGAATGGGGCTGGTGTACGAGCAGGAGTAGTTCTGAAGAGAAGGGAAATCAAGTGATTGCATAATGCGGAGTAGAAGGGCCAGTAGAGCAGTTACATATCCACTTGGAGAAAATGTACTTTTGTAAAGCAGTTTTAAAGCCAGAAGGACTTGTTTTCACTGTGGATAGAAGAGGGAAGGTTATTCCGTAGTTTAGCTATGGTACAGGAGTATAGAAGCTTTCCTGCTGCTGCTAGGCTGTGTTTATAAATATGGAGAAAGTATTATATTGGTGTGCTAAGTGTAGTGGTCTAAGGGGAGTATAAGTGGTGGGCAAGGAGCTGAGGGCTGGGCAGTCTTGTGGTTTTTGAATTAGTTTATGTGTGGTGGTAATCTGAAGCAATACTAAGTAGTGGGGGAATTCAAGCCATTGATGTTTTCTTAATGTGATACAGTGATGGGAAGAGTAACAGTTATTTGTGGCAGATTTGGCGATTTTATTGTAACAGGAATTCAAGTTTTAGTTTTGAAGCAGAATGTAAATTAATAAAGGTGCACCATAGGTTAAGGAGGGTAGTAAATAAGAGAGTGCTAATGCTTCTTTAGTTGGTAAAGAGAGGAGTCCTAGTTTTTTATGTGTTTTATTTATATTGGACTGGATATGTAGATCAAATTCATGACTCCTAACAGTTTAGCTGTTGTTGTTGTTTCTTTCAGCTTTTCCCGGTTAGGGGTCGCCACAGCGGAACTCCGGTCCGCTAATGATTGGTAGTGGATTTTTACATGCAGAGTTACCAGCCCTGATGCACATCCTTCAATGAAGGTACGCCCATTCATGCATGTCTCCACACAGAAGACGCTCTAGCTGAGAATTGAATGCAACAACGTCTTGCTGTGAAGCAACACCACCACCACCACCACAGACACTCCAAACATTGTCTACTAATTCAATTTTTGTGGAGTTTGATGAGAATATATTGAAGTCTACATTGTTGAGGGATGTATTTCTTTTGGGGGTAAACAACTTAAATTTGTTTTTTTTTTTGGCATTTAGAGAAAGGTGTTTTTTATGGAGCCAGGATTCCACAGTGAGGAAGGAAGCTTGGGTATTTTGTTGTAGTAGTAGTCATCTGCATACTGAACAAAGGATGTATTTTGCATAGCTTGGTGAAGATTGTTTATGAATATATTAAACAGAAGAGAGCCTGATATTGAGCCTTGTGGTATACTGGTAGGGTTATGAAGGTAGGGGGAAATAGAGTTATGCCATTTAACAGCATGTTGCCTGTTTGAGAGATAACTTTTAAACCAGCTGAGTGACTAAGAAAATAATCCTATAGAAGAGAGTTGGGCTAAGAGGATGGGATGAGAAATAATATCAAATGCTTTTGACAGACCCAGAAAGAGAGCAAATACTGTAAGACCTAAATTGCGGGCTTTATTGATGAAATCTAAGAAACAGATTAGGGGAGTAGATGTACTGTGCCCAGGATGGATCCATGTTAGGTTGGGGGGAAGATGTTATTGTTTAAAAGGTACTGGAAAAGTCGTTTCTGGATATATTTTTCCAGAATTTTGGAGATGGGGGAAAGTAGAGCGATGGGTCGAAAGTTAGAAATGTCAGAGGATGGTCCACCTTTATGAAGTGGCAAGGATAATAGCTTTTTTTCCTAGAGGCAAGAGACATAGGATTCTTGGATGGACCTGTTAATTACGATGCTGATAGGGTAGGCTACAGCATCTGCTGCGATTTTGAGAAATTTGGCAGGAATATTGTCAGCTGAATAAGAGCAGGGTTTTAGGTTTAGAAAGAGTTTTTTAATAGAGGAAGTAGAGACAGGGGAGAGGTTAAATTCAAGTTGGGGCAGAGCCTCCTGTATTCAGTTTTGAGTTGGGATGTTAGGGCTGATGAGACTGGGAAGTGAAGGGGGAGAGGAGGATGGTACTGGTATAATGTTTTTTATCCAGTATTTTTGTGAAGATTAGGAGGATCTGCTCTTTTTAAAATTCCAGGTACAGAGATTAGTTGCTTTGGGCTGTGATCTCTAGCCCTTACCACTCTTATGTTCATTCACTGATTGCTGGCTTTATCTTAACATGGCTATACCGTAACCCTGATAACAATGAAGCATGCAGTCAGAGTCTGAATTATCTGTTTTTTTTTCTCTCTTCAGCAGCTTTTGCGGGGCCCCACACAATCAAGAATGATTAGGGAGCTCCCTGCAACCACAAGTAAAGACAGCTATGATGTTAGTTTTAGTGGAGGGAATGCCCACAGACAGTGCCCTTGACTTTATTAAATCCTATGTCAGTAGTAAAATATTTAATTAATCTATTAAGCCTGCTAGTTCACAAAGCACTGTTACTGCAAACAGAGATATCTTTCAATTTTGAAGTAGAATAAGCAGTGTCAGTCCTTAGGATTCTCCATCCTAAGAGTTCTTATTACCCAATTTGTATAAGTACATAAGACTGCTGTTCTAGCTTTTGTTGATTTGACAAACATGTCACAAAATATGAAAATAAAATATCTTGCTGTGATTGGAGTCCCCCAGGAGAAGTGTCCTCCAATGATCGTAGGGTTCACTGGTGCCTAAAGCCGGTTATGTTTGCAGGATATAACCCATATATCTTAGGCTACTGCAACAGTGATCCATATGAAGAACTTTATGACTAACTTGTGTTCCTTAATAATAAATGCATTGATATAGCCTGGGATTCATAACCAGTGACTCTGTGGAGCAGCTTGCTCTGCACTAAGCAGGTCAAGTTGCTCTGCTCTGACATTCAGAATTTCACAGTCATGCCCAGTCACACTAGAGTAGCATCTCAATAACTCTGAACCTGCATGAATATGAATTTCTCAGCTGGGGCAGTTATGTAGGCATGCTATAATGCAATGTAGGTTCTGAGCACTAACATACTGAACCATCACAGAATCCCCCTAATCTATACACATGTACACATATGTACATATATATGTATAAAATGCACAGGAACCAGTACTGCAAAACAGCATATCTGCTGTGGTACATGCAACCCTGCCAATCCCATGTTATGTACTTGTCCCCATCACTGACCCCTCAACAAATCCATTTGCCATTTTCCCTAGATACTGCCCACTCTGTGGCAGGAATAAAATAAACATTCCTGTTGTTTTAGTGGCTCATGTCCCTTCCCCACTTTCCTCAGACATAGTTAATGCACTCCTAATGGTCAAGTAGTCAATGAGCCTCCCTCACATCTCCCTGTATGACACACTCAGACATACATCCACACTGTATAGATCCTCTGACACTCATACATATATACATACACACACATACACACACAAATTCAGGGACATATGGACACATACTTGCACACCTTCATACACACACACTCACACATATACACACACAAATTCAGGGACATATGGGCACACACTTATACATCTTTACACACACTCACAAATAACTGATTACCCATTTTAGAAATCTGATAATTGTGAAGTTGCAGCACTTCTCCCTGCTCACATTATCTCCCATTAAGTCCATTATGAAAAATATCTATTAACACTTACACATTGTCATTGCTGCTCCTACTCAGAGTATCTCCCACTGACACTAACAGGTCCATGATGAAAAATACCTATCAACATTTACACATCGTCAATATCCAAAAAAGAAGAAGAAGGTACCAGACCACAGCTAAATAGACCATAAAACTTTATTTCACAGAAGTAAAAAAAACTCATTAGCGCTTTCACAACATCAAAGCTGCTTCATCAGACAGTACACCTATTCAACTGCATAAGCATCTCCAATTAAACACATGATTTTACTTAAAGCAGTATAGCTATCACTAGTACATTTTAAAATACTTTCTCAAAGACATACATATTATTTTATAAATGTTGCTGATAGAATATATATGTCTTTGAAAAAGTATTTTAAAATGTACTAGTGATATCTATACTGCTTTCAGTAAAATCATGTGTTTAATTGGAGATGCTTATGCATTGGTTGCAGCTAGTTTAAAACAAGAACAGTTGAATGGGTGTATTGTCTGACAAAGCAGCTTTGATGCTGTGAAAGCACTAACCAAGCTTTTTATCTTCTGGTACCCTCTTCTTCTTTTTTGGATATTGCTGACAGTTTGTGTAGAAGGTTCGTTTACCAACACCAATTGCATCTTGTTTTTTGCTTGTATATTTACACATCATCAGAGTATCTCCCACTGACACTAATAGCTCCATGATGAAAAATACCTGTCAGCATTTACACATCGTCACTGCTGCTCCTACTCAGAGTACCTCCCACTGACACTAATAGGTCCATGATGAAAAATACCTATCAACATTTAGACATTGTCACTGCTGCTCCTACTCAGAATATCCCCCACTGACACCAATAGGTCCACGATGAAAAATACCTATCAGTATTTAGACATTGTCACTGCTGCTCCTACTCAGAGTACCTCCCACTGACACTAATAGGTCCATGATGAAAAATACCTATCAACATTTAGACATTGTCACTGCTGCTCCTACTCAGAATATCCCCCACTGACACCAATAGGTCCATAATGAAAAATACCTGTCAGCATTTACACATCGTCACTGCTGCTCCTACTCAGAGTACCTCCCACTGACACTAATAGGTCCATGATGAAAAATACCTATCAACATTTAGACATTGTCACTGCTGCTCCTACTCAGAATATCCCCCACTGACACCAATAGGTCCATAGTGAAAAATACCTGTCAGCATTTACACATCGTCACTGCTGCTCCTACTCAGAGTATCCCCCACTGACACTAATAGGTCCATGATGAAAAATACCTATCAACATTTAGACATTGTCACTGCTGCTCCTACTCAGAATATCCCCCACTAACACTAATAGGTCCATAATGAAAAATACCTGCCAGCATTTACGCATCGTCACTGTTGCTCCTACTCAGGTTATCTCCCATTGGCATGTATAGGGCCATGATGAAAAATGCCCATTGACACACATTTTCACTGCTGCTCTCTTGTGTCACTTATAGAGTATGAACATATCTGCCATCAGTATTATGAGCTGTCTGAACAGAAGTATACTGGGCTGCATAAAGGGTCTCGTTATATAAGCCCCATCCACTGACTACACCATTCATATGCAGCTCTGAAAACCATGCTGATCAGTGGTGATGGACTGCAGCAGTGAGAAGTGGCCTGTCTCTGAAATGCAAAAGGCTTGCATAGTATGCAAAACACTCTGTATTCCCTTATACACTACACAACTTGACTGTGAATACTGGCCCTAAAATATGACTGTTTAAACCTTATAATTTCCTTAAATATAGCACAACACAAGTACAAACTGAATATACTAAATTAACCAAAGTGCTATCAATCATGTTTCTGTAAAAAACAGATTAATTACTTACATAATTTTCACGGTTTACAGTCATGTATTCGACACACAGGTGGTTGAGTCCACCTGTGCAAGTTCTGCATTGTAACCATTGTAATGTCAAAAAACAACATTACTGACTGTCCAACCCTGTCCTCATTCTGGACCCCCTGGAAATGCTTGTTCCTGGGTCCAGAGTTTTAGGAAGTTCCGAGGTTCAGTATTTGTGTCTGGTATACCAGAATTTGGCATTACAACTTTTGCAGAATGTTTTTTTGCATTGGAGAACTCGACCACCTGTGTGTCGAGTATATGATAGCAAGCCCCTTTCCCCAAGACTCCTCCATAATAATCCCTCCTCCTTATGCATATATACCATCTCTATGTTAGATCTTATTTATTTATTTGTTTTTTTTTGTTTGTTTGTTTGTTTAAACATGTAGATTGTTTTTACTGAAGTAGACAAGCCAAGTAAGCAAACTAAAAAAAATGGTATGAATGCAAATTAAATCACATAGTAAATTAACTATAGTAACAAAAAAAAACATTGCTTCAGGTCAAGGAGGATGCAGAAGAAGTTCATTTTATTTCACACAATACTACAGGTAGATGCAATTCACATATAATTTACATCATGTTCTGATTTGAGGTAGCTTTATTTTTGTATTTTAGATTGGGTTAACATTGCTAGAAGGGAAGGAAATTTGGAGAACATGCTTGACATGAATGACTACACATAACTTCTCTTAAATGCCTATGTTGTGGTTCTCAAGATTCCATATCCCAGATGTGGAATATTCCCTCTCACAATGTTCCACCCCCCAAAAGTGGAATACTCCCTCTCACAATGTTCCATCTCTGAGATGTGGAATATTCCTTCTCACAATGTTCCATCTCCCAGATGTGGAATATTCTTTCTCACAATGTTCCATCTCCCAGATGTAAATTACTCCCTCTCACAATGTTCCATCTCCCAGATGCGGAATACTCCCTCTCACAATGTGCCATCTCCCAGATGTGGAATACTCCCTCTCACAATGTGCCATCTCCCAGATGTGGAATACTCCCTCTAACAATGACCATCTCCCAGATGTGGAATACTCCCTCTGACAATGTTCCATCTCTCAGATGTGGAATATTCCTTCTCACAATGTTCCATCTCACAGATGTGGAATATTCCTTCTCACAATGTTCCATCTCTCAGATGTGGAATATTCCCTCTCACAGTGTGCCATTTCCCAGATGTGGAATGCTCCCTCTCACAATGACCATCTCCCAGATGTGGAATACTCTCTCTCACAATGTTCCATCTCCCAGATGTGGAATATTCCTTCTGACAATGTTCCATCTCCCAGATGTGGAATATTCCTTCTCACAAAGTTCCATCTCCCAGATGCGGAATACTCCCTCTCACAATGTGCCATCTCCCAGATGTGGAATACTCCCTCTCACAATGTTCCATCTCCCAGATGTGGAATATTCCTTCTCACAAAGTTCCATCTCCCAGATGCGGAATACTCCCTCTCACAATGTGCCATCTCCCAGATGTGGAATACTCCCTCTCACAATGTCCCATCTCCCAGATGCGGAATATTTATTCTCACAATGTTCCATCTCTCAGATATGGAATATTCCTTCTCACAATGTTCCGTCTCCCATATGTGGAATATTTCCTCTCACAATGTGCCATCTCCCATATGTGCAATACTCCCTCTCACAATGACCATCTTCCAGATGTAGAATACTCTCTCTCACAATGTTCCATCTCCCAGATGTGGAATATTCCTTCTCACAATGTTCCATCTCCCAGATGCGGAATAATCCCTCTCACAGTGTTCCATCTCCCAGATGTGGAATACTCCCTCTCACAACATAAGAACAGTTACTAAACACTGACTAACAACTTCAACTAGGAATCTCACAGCATGGTCAGTAACTGTTTATTCATACTCACAAATTCTTTTGCTGAATTATTGTAAATATTACTTGTAAAGGACATACAATAAAAAATATTAACAATGGGTCTATATCAAACATTTTCAATGTGAAATAGCATGGGTTATACAATAAGCTCTATTCAGAATCCAAAAACATGCACACTAATTGGGTAGACCATTCAGTGGGCACGCTCTAAATCTACTGATCACAACAATAAAAAATCCGGTCAACAGAAACTTCACTCTGAGCAAAAGAAGTTGCCGTATCCTCATCTCTGCAAAGCAGAGTAAACAGACCAAATGAGCAGTTGTAACCATTAAAATAAATAGCCACACCTGCCCAACTTTTACTTCCACAAAGCTGAGAAAACAAACTGAAGTCCAGGCAACTATAACTAAAGAGATATATCTCTTCCCTGTAAACTGGAGGAAATGTTATATATTAAACACAAGGGTGAAAGTTTCTGTTTCCATCCTTCAACAATCAAAAAAAAAATTCTGCACTGTTACATTATTTTAAATGCATGTCAATGCAAAAGATAAAGTATGAAACTCTAATGTCGGGCTTTATTGATTGATTGCTATCCATGGTGATTAAGCAGAATAGCAAATAGTTTTAATAGGGACAGAACAACATAGGAAGCAAAATCAGGTACTGTTGAGCACTGCAATTCATCTTGCGCAGGGGACGTTCAACTCAATGTACGAGTGGAGCATGTACAGCATTAGAGCATGCACAGTGCATATCTTGAATGACCCAGACTACCAGAAGGAGGTGGAAGAACACTAAACTCCTTTTATACAATGACATAATTTAGAAAAGTAAGACTTGTTTTTCCCTTAAATAATGTCACAGCAGTAATCCTCTCCTGAGTGTAGGTAACACAGGATTTACCCATGGCTGGCTTTGTTTAATCATTCATACTTTGCTCTCTTGATTAAACGAAGCCAACCGTAGGTAAATACTGTGTTACCCATGCCCAGTTATGGATTATTGCTTACTCACAGAATTTCTAAAACTCAGAATGAAGAACATTCCTCATAATGAGGTTGAGTTGAAACATAAGGGAGGATTAAATGACTTTATTTTAAGAGTAAACTGACATATGGGCCTTTGAAGGGTTAAGATTGCCTTTGACAGGCTACATTTTTATGTTACTTATTCAAGTGTTGAATTCTTCATGGTTCACCACTGTCAGATTAGGTCTTTTTTTTAAGCAATGAATTGCTTATTTTATAACATTGTGCAAAATAAAGTGGATTTGTTTTGGAGTTTCCTTGCACTGAAGTTGATTTTGTTTTAACTAAGTGAAAAAGAGAAATTAAGTTGGTGAGTGAGCCTTTATCTTACCCCAGAAACTGCAGACACAAATACTACCTACCTACATGCTGAAACTAGCAATATACTTGAATTTAAAAAAAGGTACCTGGAGTTGTAATTTAAGTTGAACTCTATATTTCTACATAGATTTTTCCTTTAGATAAAATTTTAATGGTGTTAGATACTGAGACACTGACAGGAATAGTGACCAAACT